>NW_004797934.1:211018-216525 GCF_000002075.1 Aplysia californica | reverse complement strand
ACACACACACAGGGGCGGCTCGTGGGGCTAAAGAGTGGACTTGCACAATTAAGCTATCGCAAGCTGAAAATAGTCAAGGGCATAGTAAATGAGACGGTGTATAATTTTAGGATCTTTGGGTTTCAGCTCATTTGGGAGGCGGGCTGTTTTTTACTTTGCCTGTCAGGGCCAAATCGAAATGAGAGGGATACAACATCCCAACAGAAAGACAGCAGAGATTCTTGATAGAACTATTCTTCCCACTCGGGAATCGAACTCGGGTAGACCTATTCTGCGTGCGACAGTGAAGCGCCAAACCGCTACACCAAGGATGCCGTTTGCCTGAACCCAGACGTGATAGGGGACCAGTTGGAAAATTATTTTGGCCCCAGACCACAGTATCTATTCGGAGACGTCTCCGACTGAGATAGACCAATCAAAATGCTTTGAGCCTCTATACCAAGTAAAAAAAATCTGGAGGGGGAGGGGGGGCGGGGCATGCCCCCATGTTTTAATCCATAATTTTATATTTTGCAGTTCATTTTGAAATTTTCTTGAAAATAATTGATTTCCCATAGTTTTAGTGGCAATGTGTGTGATCTGCAGTAAATTTTAATAATACGCCTTTTGACCCCCCCCCCAAAAACAACAGCAACAACAACCCAACAACAACAAAACAACAAAAACAACAAACAAACAGTGTATCTGGGGGCGGGAGTGTGTCTCCGAATAGTTCCTGGGTGCTTGCCGGAGACGTCTCCGACCAGTGGCAGACAGAATAAAGGATTGTTTTTGATACAAAATTCGGTACTACTTCTCCTTGACGCAAAGCGATCATTTGAAGGCTGAGCGTTAGGTTCTTAACAGTGAGAACTACACGAAGAGCCGAGAAAAAAATAAATTTGAACTTGGAATCATCTCGGAATCAGATTCCAGCTTTCGGGTGGCAGTTCCAGACTACAACATCTAGCTCAGTAAAGAAAACAGAGTAACAGTGAAAAGCAGATATAACCAAGGCAGACACTGAGAATACAATATACCGACTTTCGCTCTCCGCCTGGTGTGAAATACGCGTATGGTTTTCAAAATAGTTTAACATTTCACTTCTGATTGGTTTTGCTTTCGTTGCAATTTAGATTTGTTATCTGAATAAGATGGGGTATCTTTTATAAACATTCAGTCACCGAAAAAAAAATCGTTGACGTTTATCAGAGAGAGAGAGAGAGAGAGAGAGAGAGAGAGAGAGAGAGAGAGAGAGAGAGGGAGAGACAGACAGACAGACAGACAAACAGATGGACAGACAGACAGACAGATAGAGGCAGACAGAGAGAGATAGACAGACATATAGATAGACTGAGACACGCAGACAGACAGACAGACAGACAGACAGACAGAAAGACAGACAGACAGACAGACAGACAGACAGACAGACAGACAGACAGACAGACAGAGAGAGACACACACACAGAGACAGACATATTAAAACAGAGACAGAGCCAGAGAGCCAGAGAGCCAGAGCAAGAGTGAGAGACAGAGAAGAGAAAGAATGAAAGAACAGGAGAACTTTTAAGACAATCTTAAAGGATTTTAATGAGAGCAGAGATAAACACCTCTGGATTGCAAGGCGTGTGTCGTTGTTAATTACTACACCACGCTATCGCATCACAAGGCCACATGTTGACCCCATGAGGCACAGTGATGTCAAATTGACCTTTGCAGTCCAGTCCTTCTAAGTAGCATCAGACTTGTATTAACTAAATTATACTAACCTAGACTGTGGACTCTGACGTACTTCCGGTTCACCATGAGTGCATAATTTGATTCAATTTGACACCATAGTTATAAAGGGCACCGAGGGAAAGGTTTCACTCGCACTTGAGCTGGGCGAAGAAAAGATTCCGGAACCGATTCCCACGATTAAAGATACGGAAGAAAAGTTCCAACTCCTTTTTATGTAAAACGGTTACCAGTGGTTACTTTAATCAATAAAATTTTCTTTTGTCTTTTAGAATAAATTTTGAAAAATAAAAGCTGATGCTTCGCAGTGTTCGGAAATCAAGATTATCCTAAATCCTGAAGATGTTGGGAGCCAACCAGGTAACCACAGGAAGAAATCCCATCACAAGAAATTAAGCAGTTGGGTTCGGATTCGATTCTTACGATTCCTAACTCTCAATAATCGGGAATCTAGCCTCCCAGTAGACAAAATCAAATAGATGTTTTGTTCTTCATTTTGGGTGCCAATGGTGTGAAGTTTTTATTGGGAAAAAAACCGAACAGCCGTTAAGACAGTGAACAGTCTCTGATATTATCATGTGTGTTTATGGTCGAGGTAGAACACAAACGACAACTGGTGAAGTAAACGCGGGAGAAAAGAAAGTAAATTCAGCGGGCTTGTCTCACAGTTTGGACAAGATTTCGCAATTACAAGAATGTATAATGGAAAACTGCAAATTGGGTTTCTTCTTTTTATCGCCCTTTAATATTCTGTTGAATATTGCGTAATTCGAGATTACTGCGTGTGTGGGGAAAAATCTACAAAAAACAAACAAACCGATTTTCAATTTCCTATAAAATAAAGCAGGCTTATATGGATTTGCGAAAAACAGATAATGACGCAAAGCAAGTTGTAATTTTCTTAAGGAAATTACAAGTCGAATTAGTAATGGCATAATGCGATTCTTTAAGATGATAGTGTCAAAGCAATAACGAAAAAAACCCCAACTAAACCCCAACAAACAATGCTAAATGAAATTTCCTTTTTGAGTTATTAAATCGAGAGGAATACACGCTTTCGAACAACACCACAGACAATAAAGTCTTTGGATTGCTATTTCCAAATTAAAGAGACCTTCTCGGGTTTAGCTGCTTTCTAATTTAAGTTAAGAAATACTTTTCCTTACCCTGCATCTATTGCATCTTTAAAAAATGTAGGTATTTTTTCACGCCAATTGATACAATTTAGATCAGTTTGTGGAGGCGAGTTTCGACCCTGCCTGTCAGATCCAACCTGGGTGGAGGGGAATACAATGTCTTAGCAGAAAGCCTGAGGTATTCGGCAAAAATTAATTTTCCCCACAAGGGAATCAAACTCGGTTCTTCTGTGTGTTGCGGCAAATTGTATAACTGTTGCACCACAAACTCCGGCTTTTGTTTTCTAATCTCCCGTTTGTTATCTGATAATGCCATTCGTTACCGTGATCTTTTGTTTTTTTAACGAAATTATTGATTTATCCTTATAGTTATTGCACCAAGAATGTGGGAGAGAACTCTCGGGACAGGCGGACAGTAGCAGGAGATCTTCAGAGGAAGAACCGCCTTCAAGCAAGTGTTTCGGCCCTAACTACCTCACCTGACACTCTAAGGGGGCCGGGCCACACTCAGTCTCATGACCCCCAAGTGCTCTCCAGCTGTTTTCTTTTTCCTTGGCTGATAGAGGATCGAACCCTCGAGGTGTGGGGCAGCTCCAGATCTTGGAGGATAAAAGAACTTGAAAGGAATTCTTTCACTCTTACGGGTTAAAAGTCATGTATAGAAAATACGAAAAATGGATGGCTGTGAAACGTATTTTCACTTTTTAATGTAAAAGGAATGCAAGCACCCCCCCCCCCAATCCTCCACCCCCATCCCCCAGCATGCACAGTATGCTTCCCAGGAAAATGAGATTTACTCAGAAAGCTATCAGGTCTGCTGCGGTTATGATATTGATTAAAAACGCATAGAGCTTGCTGTTGAGTTGGCAATTTGCGCTATACAAATGCTATCTATTATCTATTAATATTATAAGAGTGACAGCGTTTAAATAGCTGGTCCGTGGGGTGTGTCCACCAATCTGAGACGTTAACTCTGACTAAAAGGAACAAAGGGCCGCTCAACACAAATGGCACAATGCTGTATGAACTCGTCAAGTTAAGTATACATTAATTTCCAAGGCATTGTGATACTTTGTCCCTCTGTGGCGAACAACCCCCTTTCTCCTCTAATGTCTCCCAGAGCAGTACCATTACATTTTACTCTTTTGTTTACGATTTTTTAATTTTAAAAACATCTGGTACTGTCGCTTGTTTTCAAACTCAGGTACATGCATTTAGCACACCCCCCCATTTCCAAAAAGACCCCTCATATACCATTTTTTGGGTCTTATTAAAGTGTTTTACGGAACTTCAACACAACAATGTCATATAACGTATAAGTGCCGAAGATTTGCGATGCTACGAGAGAGCGAAAAACACAAAAAAGGGGGAGAGATTAATACGCTAGATGTTTGATAGGAAAAAAGGAGCAGACCACACCAGAGCACCCTCCAACCACCCACCTCATTTATCTAATAATAATGATAATAATAATAATATTGGATTGCCTTTATATAGCGCATATCCACTTATGCAATGCTCTATGCGCTTAACATGATACATATTATGGATTTACAAATTCATTTTAAAGGTATATAGTGTTACATACTCGTGCACACACATATTCATGCACGCACGCATCACACACACATACCTAATGGCATCTGTCTGTCTGACAAAGCCTTTAGGTTTTCCCCGCCATTAATTTTGTGTGGTAGCTCAGCAGTCCCAGTTAAATGTGTTTCATTTACTTGTCTTCTGCTTTGTAGCCTCTACTCGCCATGTGATAAATGGGCTATCAGATTACGCAGCTGAAAGATACATAACCTATTCAGAAGTCAGAACGACCTCTGATCATTTTCGACAGGTTCTCATTAACAAAATGAATGACCGCCTCACTGAAATTAAACAACTTCCCTCATTAGATCGAAAGGTGAAGTCGCTTTTTCTCCACGTCGCTTCCTTCTTGTTCACGTCATGTTCGTAGCTGCACAAAGGGCAGTATGGAGTCCCACAGAGTTCAAGGTTGTTGGCATGGGCTTCCCCATTTAATGCACACGAAGCATTCAGAAATAATGTACTTACAGTGTTGGCAGACCTGAAGCTAACAAAAAACAATGCTTGTTCAGACATGTCCAAATGGTATCTATTCTGACAGTTGCTAATCCCCGAAAAATAGACATTATACATCTGTTACAGGTTTCTCGGACATTCACTAGTGTATAATTTTCTATAGCCGTCCAGCCGTTCTTACTAGATGTATAACTACTAATCACGACCATGTAAGCAATAATTCTATCATTACCATGACCCAGCTTGAGTGATGAATCGTTTCTTTGTAACATATAACGATGGATCCTTTCTGCTTTGTAACAATACTGTAAACTCTGTTAGGACCTTCTTATTATGATCAGAAACGGAAGTTGTGGGTGGGAGGTCCCGTAGAGATGTAACGCCCACAAACAGTCCCCAGACAATGTGATCGTAGGGGTTTCCCCATTACAACGTAAATACAGCACAAGGAATAATGGGCCTTCAGTTCTTGTACGCGCACCTATTGAACCCTGTGCACACCCCCTCTTTTTCCCCAGGAAAATAAGATATAGCTAATATATCAAATTGGCGTCTACAAGTTGTAATGATGCAAAAAAAAGGAGGTGTTTTTTTTCAGGGATT
>NW_004797934.1:207591-209285 GCF_000002075.1 Aplysia californica | reverse complement strand
GAGAGAGAGAGAGAGAGAGAGTTTGTGCTGTACTGGGACGACATCCTGTTATATATTTAAATCTAAGAGTCACCCTCCCTGACTCCCCCCCACCCACCTATGACACGTCTAAGCATTCACACAGATAAAGAAGGCTACAACTTACTCCTTACTCATAATCTCATTGACACTGCAGTATTTCACAATCACATCCCAACCCATCAGCATTCTGTGCACTTTCTTGAAAGTTTTAGCGACATGAATGAAGGCCTCCTATTTGCGTCCCCCCACTCTCCCATCTTCTTTATCTACGCCCCCTTTTATGACCAGGGTGCGGTGACCCAAGCCAAATTTTAAGTCATAAATTCTCTGCTTACGTCAGCTGAAGACCGCAAAGAAATTAGGGTCTTTTTGTCTTTCTTAAGTAGTTTCCTTACTTAATTTCTTAATCTCGCGATTAACCCTATCCGTACAGGTCATTTTGTACCCAAGGGTTGTATTCTTCACATTTTAGAATACTTCAAGTACGAATACCTCTTTGAAACTTTCAGTATTTCTCAAA
This sequence comes from Aplysia californica, assembly GCF_000002075.1. Taxonomy (NCBI): domain Eukaryota; kingdom Metazoa; phylum Mollusca; class Gastropoda; order Aplysiida; family Aplysiidae; genus Aplysia; species Aplysia californica. The sequence goes on along the minus strand of NW_004797934.1, from coordinate 208,744 downwards.
AAATAATTTTAACAGACTACTATGCAATGCGTACGAATCGGATTAACGAATAAATTTCTTTTTTGGAAAGTGGTGGCACAGAGTTCCCCACGTCGTATGGATAGGATAGTAAAACACAACGTACGGATAGGTTTAAACGACACGAGCCAAAGACCATTAAACTCTAGGATGTGTCATGGAACACAATATTTCTTGCGGTATTGTTTGTTGTAGCAAGGCAGGATGAAAGTTTTGATCTCGAGTCTTTTACCCAGTGCCCACTGCATACATGTCCGTCTATCCTCATTCCACAGTGTTTGATAATTTGCCTGCTGTCGTGGTAGAGGGAGGGGCGGGGGGGGTAGGAGTGAAAGAGAGAGAGAGAGAGAGGGAGAGAGAGAGAGAGAGAGAGAGAGAGAGAGAGAGATGATTTCACCATAGCCTAATGGGGAGTTGGGGTGAAAAAAAAGAGGGAAAGGGGGTTGGGGTGATTAAAAAAAACAAGTACAGTGAAGAGAAATAGGCCCCAATCGAGGCATGTATACTTTTACTAACAAAAAACAAACCAAAAAAAAAAAGCTGTAGAGAAACAGCGACGCATTCTCTCCTGATGATCTCCAAGCTAGAGTCCAGGATACGGAACGTTCGGCTGTGAACGGCTGTACTTACTAACATAAAAAAGCATAAAGCATAATAATAAAGAGAACCATGGACAGGTCAGAGGTAAATACTAACCCCCAAAAGAGTGTGGTCTTGTTTATGACTGCTGCTGCTGGTGTACGTAGAAATGCGTACACTTATTTTAGTTTTAGTAAGAGTTCAACGGCACTTGCAACACAATAATATGGTCATGCAAGTGCCGAAGAATAGAGGTGTTACAAGAGAGTACGATACGCAAAAAAGAAGGAGGAGAGATAAGGACGACATAGGTTAGATAGAATAGAAGGAGCAAACCACACCAGAGCGCCCGCCAACCACCCACGTACACTTTTAATTTGTGAATGAAGATTGGTGACACGGTAAAGCTTCTCCAACGTGGAGATTTTCCGCCGCCCACACTTTATGTGGGAGGGGTAAGCAGATGATGTCGCTCACACAATATTATTTTACGTTCGATGTTTTTTGGGGGGGTTCTTTTTGTTTGTTTCTTGTTGCTTTTTTTTGGGAGGGGGGT
>NW_004797934.1:205402-206636 GCF_000002075.1 Aplysia californica | reverse complement strand
CACACACACACACACACGCTCACACATACACACACAAACACACATACACATACGTGCACAAACACACAGACACATACAATCACTCACAGACACATATACATGCATTCATAGAATTCCTTCCACAAATACGTCGTGTGTACGCTCAAAAGCTAATGATAATGCTCTCATGGTGTTATTTTTTTTTTTCAATGGTTTTTTTTTGGAGGGGTATGTTAAAGAGTACTTGTTTTTTTAAAAGAGGTGTATTTTGTTCAAGTGTAACTCACGATTTTATAACAAAGATCAGCTTAGATCTTCATCGTCAGTTCTTTGGATATACTAAAGGGAGTCTTTACCAACACCACTAAATGCATTCTGCTCCAGATATAAAGTTACAGTCAAATTCTTTTGTAACAATATCTTATCGTAAAAGATACGCAAAAGAGCGTACTCATTTTCTGAAGTAATGCCGATAGCATAGCACTAAGACTTCATCTGGGGTCAACATTTTGACTTGTTATCAAGAATATCGTCAATGATAAGCAAACAAGAAAACTGGATTCCATTCCTTTTTTTCAAGGAATATCAATACAATTACAGATGAGACTTCATATTTCGACTGCTTAGTGTAAGAGTACATTATACACGTCATTTTTTCAAAATGGCGTATAGCGGAGTCTTACACTCAGCAGTCGAATTGTGGTCAACATTTTGGCTGCTATGATCGAAACTACGCCTTCATAAGTTTTGGTTGGAAAGTGATGTTCCCATACATTCGAAGGCAACAGCTAAATCTGTCCCCGTCGAGATGATAGACGCATAAACGTCAAACGTCACTTCTCCCACAGACTTTTTCTTTGACGTGTGGTCATTGGGGGGATAACCGAGGCTAGACAAATACATCCTCCCTTGGACAGCTAGCCAGATTAATAGCGAGAGCAGGCGTTACGACAAAAGATGTTTAGAGTGTGCTGCTACTGAATGTGTAGACTGTTTCGTTGGCGGCAGATTACTAGGAATTTTCACGAAGTGTCCGACAGACGACAGGAAGTAGAACGTTTGACTACCGCAGAGCACCATGTTGAACTTGTTGACTTTACGTCCTTCAAGTGATCCCACCACCCACGCGCCTCTTCGTGTTTTTATATTTTGTATCTTTGTGTAACTTAAAAAATATTTTTTCTTCTTGCTACAAAGCGTTTCAACTGTAAGCCACACTTACCAGTTAGTTTACTGGACCAAATACACTAACTCA
>NW_004797934.1:202625-203632 GCF_000002075.1 Aplysia californica | reverse complement strand
CATGCTTAAGGGAAAAGGGAGGGGTGGGGGGGTGTGTTAAAACCAGGTGCCGGTCAGGTGATCTATGTAGGATTGCGGTAGTCTTTCCACAACAATATTGTTCAATACTGTTATTATTATTCTGCTATGACCACGGTATTTCCGCTATTTGACGGAGTCTGAAGACCAATAATATAATAATACAAATGCCTTACATTCCCTCCTCTTTGCGTGATCAAATACACTGTGAGATAAACCTGCGATTTCGTGCGAGTGACACACTGTCCACTCCTTACTCCACCAGTTTTGTTTCGTTTTCTTATCTTGTTATTTTCATTGAACAGTGTAAAAATGTGCTCTTGACAGGCCCTTGATATAATAATAATATAGACCGCTGCTTCTGTTCAGATCAGAGAGATTCAGACTAAGTCCTCGCAAAATCCCGGAAGCAGCATCTAGATCTAGATCTATAATATTTATACAATTTCTGGAAATGGCATAATATCTCGTATACAAAGAATTAGAGCAGATATTGCTCTATATGACATTATGACTTTGCATTTGAGACACTAAAGAGAAACGTTTTGATCAGTAGCTTGTCTTTGGTGATACCAGAGCAGGTGATACCTACAATTTTTGTCAGGGGTGTTATTATGAGAATCAATTATCTTGTAGATTTTTACGTTTTTATATTGTCTTGTCTCGACGATACGTTTTTACGATACAAATGATACCTACTTTCAATCATATTTGTTTAAAATGAAAGTGTTTCAACCCCAACCTCCCCAATACTGAACATGCATTATGAAGTAAAAGGAAAAACAACACAGACACATATCAAAACAACGTCGAGAAAGAAGGACCGGAACATGAACGATTAATATGTTTGCGCAATGGGTTTTTCAGAAGCTCTCAAAATTTGTGAGATCTAGTATTTGTTGTTTTTTTTCTTGAATTTTCAGTTGTGTGTGTGTGTATGTGTGTGTGTGTGTGTGTGTGTGTGTGTGTGTGTGTGTGTGTGTGTGTGT
>NW_004797934.1:196609-202525 GCF_000002075.1 Aplysia californica | reverse complement strand
GTGTGTGTGTGTGTGTGTGTGTGTGGGGGGTGTTTGTGTGCATGTGTGTGTATATGTGTGTGTGTGTGTGCGTGTGTGTGTATGTGTGTGTGTGTGTTCTTTATTTATTCTTTTAAAACTATTTGGTTCTCTTCTTTCCTTTTATTTATTAATTATAAAGTTACTTTTTTCCTTATTTAGGGGGAGCTGGTGGTATGTTTGGCAGTGCCACGACATTATTCTTATGACAGACTTAACTGAAGCTGGCATTTGAGTAAAGGGGGAGGGGGGTGCAAAAAAAAATAATCGAAGCCTATAGATAGCGCCCATGCAAATGGTTCATTCCGGCGTCTGTGGTTTGGTGCTTAGCCGTTGCACGTGAAAGACATGAGTTCGAGGCGGAATTATGGATAGCACTGACATAATTGAAGTCCATAATAGTTCCATAACATTTTCACAACATTCTCACTAGAAAACAGAAGTCCAAAATTTTTTCACAAGACAATCACAACCTTGCAGTCCGTAACATTTTCATCATTATTTTTCTCTCACACAGTACTTTTCTATTTCGAAAAGTATGGGGCCTGGTTCCAAAATTAGTAACCTCTTCCTTAGACCGAACACGTTCGCCCAGGTTATTGATTATTGATCTTGACTCGTTCAAGGGCACCACGTGTCACCTTTTTTTTTAGGTCACGCGTGTAGGGTGGGGTCGTGATGTGAGTAGGTTCCCAATATAATATGTAGCTCACGGTAAGCTGTATTACATGTATTTTAACATCATGACTGGTTCGTGTGAGTCCAGGAGGCTTATTATTACAGGCAACGCAAAACTAATACAAAATCTAATCCTTAGTTTGTCTGTTTGTCTGTCTGTCTGTTTGTCTGTCTGTCTGTCTATTTTTCTGTCTGCCTGTCTGTCTGTAAGTGTTACTTTTCCCTTGCATTAGATGGCTATTATTGAGTCGATGTGCTTCTCAGATAAACATAACATTCTTAATCTAACTTAGTCTAACTATATAAGCATGATCCCACTTGCATTTCCCAACGGCACATACGAAGATTTTTATTGTTTAAAAACCACACGTCGAGAATAGCCTTTGCTTTACACACTGATAATAATGGTGGGCGCTTTTGTATGGTCTGTTCCTTCTTTCCATTTACACTTCAATCGTCTTTACCCCCTCATCATTCTACATTTCCCCACGCCTCCCCCGAAATAAAATGTGTATCGTTTAGTACCAACCACACTTTTAAGAAAACATCTTCAGGATCTTGTATTAGTTTTGCGTTGCCTGTAATAATAAGCCTCCTGGACTCACACGAACCAGTCATGAGTGTACAAGTTCTGCGATCCCTGTAAGCAGCACGACTAGTTCAAGTTATTTAGGGCGGTTCCCAGTACATGTATAATAGGATTTATTTTCGTCACGATAAATGGATAGAGTGAGTAGATACCATATACGTAAGCTACTTTGCTAATGAATGACAACATTCTGAAATAAACCATTTTAAGTACGATATAGGTTTGTGGTACAACTGACTGTGCCCTCCCTTACGCTATGACATGCCTCGGGGTGAATCATAGTAACATTGTTATGCTTTTGTCTCTCTCTCTCTCTCTCTCTCTCTCTCTCTCTCTCTCTCTCTCTCTCTCTGTCTCTCTCTCTCTCTCTCTCTCTCTCTCTGCTTTATTTTTTTTAAAGTATTGCTGTTATTATGCCCTCATCGACAGAGTTAATTTAGATCTTTTAAGAGGCGGGCTTCTGACTCTGCCTGTCAGTGCCAACCCGTGCTAAGAGCAACGTCCCAGCAAATTGACCAGGATACTCGGTAAAAATTTTCTACTCACTCAAGAATTGAACTCGGATCTCCTGAGAGAGACAGCGAAGCTCCTAACTGCCACACCACAGACGCTGGCCTATTCATGCTTGATACAACGCTGCTGTCTTAAAGGCAGAGTCACATAACTGCATATTTCATGGTTATGATAAAAGTGAAAAAAATAATGGCGCTTAGCCTGTCCAAAGTTATGCATGAATGCTTTTGAACAAGATTGAACAGAAATGTAGTTCTACTCTACCCTGCCATCGCCAAAGGGATTAAAATAAATCACTTACTAGCTTTAAGACTTCCAAAACGATCATTTGAGAGGTAAAATCATCGCCCTGACACAAAATTTTGCCAGACACGTATGTGCTACGTCGTGAGAATAGCATTTATTTATTTATTTATTTATTTATCCTGAATTAAACAGCCTGTATATTTATATCAGTCAGAAATTGGCGGATGACCATTTAAAATGTAGTGTCAAAATTGTCCACATATATGATATTTATATAAACGTGCATACGTCTCAAACAATGACAAGAATGAGGACACCTAGGACGCCAGGTAGGTCTCAGCATCTGAAGGTTGAAGTTATACCTGCAACAGTCAGCCCATAACCTGTGTAAATCATAGCAGCTGAAAGGACAGAGGTCTATCGCCTATAATTATAGATGTTGTCAGCATTCATCATGTCTCCTTGCGCGGGTGGTTGGGGGGTGCCCCTCGCATATGTTTCCTGTTTCCTTGTCAGTCTGCTTTTCCTGTCTACGTGGCTTTGGCTCTTTCTCTTTTTCAAACGATGCCAGAAATAACTACAGTTGTACTAATGTGTTATTCTTGGTTGTACTTACGAGCGCACGGGCGCACGCACACACAATTACACACACACACATACACACACACACACACACACACACACACACACACACACACACACACACATGCACACACACACACAACATGCTCGAAAAACGCTTTTTCCTTATTCTAAGAATTTGTTGGGGTTGGGGGGGGGGAGGAATGGGGATCGAACGACAATGTGCCTTTACTGCAATTTTTAGAGAATGATTAGTGTTGTGCTGTACTGTTGTTGGGCGGTCGGCGATGCTCGTGTGCGGTTTGCTCCTTTTCTGCTAAATATCCATCGTCTTATCTGAACTTATTGAGTTTTAAATGCCACAAAACTCTAACTAAAACATACCTCACGTCTCCTCTCACTACTGCAACGATACGTGTCTAATGGATCAAATCGATCGATTTCTTCCTTTACCTGGTATCAATTCAGAATATATTTCTTGAACTGTAATTGTAAAATTTTAACGCTACCATCAACAGTATAGTTTAGATCTTTTGCCCTATTCGTACGCCCTGGGGTCATTTTGTAGCCCCGGGGTTGTATTCTTCACATTTTAGAATAGATCTACTTCTAGTACGAACATCTCTTTGAAACTTTCAGTATTTCTCAAAAATCATTTGTAAAGACTGCTATGCAAAGCGTACGAATCGGATTAACGAGTAAATTTCCTTTTTGGAAAGTGGTGGCACAGAGTTCCCCACGTCATATGGATACGATAGTAAAACACGACGTACGGATAGGGTTAAGTACGCCGGCTGCTTCAACCTTGCCTGTCAGGGATGACCTAGACTGTGGGGGATACAACGTCCCAAAATAAAGGCGGTACATGTACTCGATAAAAATTGTCCCCCACTTGAGATTCGCACTCTGGACTTCTGTGTGAGACGGCGAAGTACCAAACCTCTACACCACCAACGCCCGTAATCATCACCATCTCCGCCTCTCCGAGATTTTTACGTTTTTATCCTTGAAGGCTAGGCGTTCGATCTTATCTAATCCTAAGATCAGAGGTGTGACTGAAAGACTGCAGCGTGAAGGAGCCAGGATTAGCAGTAGAAAGGGCCAGAAGTCCAGTGGAGGGAAAAAGGGGAGAGGGGCAAAAAATGGAGATGAATGCAGATGACAGAACGTGATTAGAGAGCAGGAACGGAGGTAAAAGGAGAACATTTTTAGAGAAGAAAATGTTCCGTCGCTGTCAGGCGTCGTTCACTGGACCCTTTAAGTGAGGGGCGAACACCGTACCTCTAGGCCACGAGAGACCCCTTGGTATTGTCTTTAGCCAAGTAAAGAAAGTACTGAGTGTGAAGGGAAAAGACAGCTTCAGATGTACGTACCAGAAAAGATAAAGTTCTAGCTGAGGTGTCTGTTAGGAGCTCACACTATGCACAGCTGGAATCTCCTTTCTCTGTGGGGCCAACATGGAGGTAGAGCAGCTATGAGATCATTCACGAAAGGCCATTTTGACCTATTTTTAGAAGCGAGATCATAACAACACCTTTGCCCTAGACAATGTATTGGAAAACACACGCATAAAGGGCACGTTTTAGTGATTTGTTTTTCAAGAAGAAAGTGTGTGTGAAAAATGGGGGATGGGTTGGAAGGGGAGGGGGGGGGGTTACCGAAATCAGCTTTAAGTGGAGGGGAAACCCCACACGAAAAGTGCGTCATACCACGTCGCGAAACTTAACTGGTCAGACTTCAACATTAACCCTCTCTTGTCTAATCCACCGTAACTGCAAGTCACGATCTCTGTGTAAATAATTCCCTCATGCTCCGGAGACGCCCGTATTTTGTATAGCACTTTATCACGACAGGGGACATGGAAACCTCACGTGGTAGTCACGATGGGAAAATCGTATGAAAGTCAACATCCTGCTGATTTACTTTGTGACCACGAAAAGCTTTCGGGCATTTACGCAACTTCGTTGGGTTGTTGGTGCGAGGCAGTATTTTGACGTTATTAAGACTGTGTTCATGTAATTAAATACAAGCGAATTCTCCTCTTTTTTCACCCCCCTCCCACTCCCATACATACACTTTACTACATCTCCAGCTACCCCTCTCTTGCCCCAACCCCCTCCAACTTTGAGGTTAAACGTGCATTTTATTGTGCTTTTCCTATGTTCAACTAAACCAGCCTTAACGTGGAACACGAAGTCTAAATTGCGTCCATGTCATTTAGAGCGCACATACCGTTAAAAAATATCGTAACCAACATCGTTGTTGGGCGTGCATTCTATAATGCATTTCCTATGCACACCTAGACTGTCATTTTATGGAAGAAGGGTAGGGCCTTTGCCTACAAAGCGAATGCCGTGAGTTCGATTCCGATGACGAGAAGATACTATTATCTTATCGAGTATCTCTGATTATGTCTCTCACATGCCATGCTGGTCCTGCAGGTTTAATCCTCGAGCGCCGTATGTGCCATGTTTGGAATTTAGATAAAGATAATGCTATCTGGAAATAGTTAACCTTGATGGGCCATAATATTAAGTCAGTGTTCACTATCAGACTAGACCTTGATGTCTACAAATAGACCCATAACAAATCTTTCCAAAATAAGAGTGCAGTCTATATTTTCAGGGATACCTATTTTCAGTGCTTTGAGCTGCAATGTTAGCCATAAGCTTAGGCGCCCCGTAAGCTCAGCTAGTCGGCATCATGTTGTACAACGGAGCAGATAACCTTGGTTCGAATACGGCATTGTGTGTTCTTGAACGAGGATCGTTTTGTGGAGTTTTAAAGGCTGTTAACTCAATTGGCTCGGTACTATCGGAGACAGATGCTGTATTTGGTGGTCTCGCCTCTTAAACAACTGAAAAGTATTGATAGGGGCGTTAAACCAGTTCGCTGTATGGACTTCTCTGTTGACATCCACCCCTTGGCGCTCATATGACCTTATGCAGTTGCGAACGCCGTAAAGCTTCTACTTAAACAACAAACCCATTAACTTACTTTACTTGACATAAACTGGAGCTTACATTCCTTCACTTTGAACAGAGTAAAATTCTGCACAGAAAGATACACCGTCGACTGAAAAGTAGTGGTAAGGTGCTTTACCATCGCACACAGAAAACACCAGTTCGCTTCCCTTGATGGAGGTTTTCGGTTTCGAGTATCTCCGTCTATCTAATGATGGTGATGATGATAATGGTAATGATAATGATCGGATCGTAGTATTCATAATAATATTGATACTACTACTACTACTACTACTACTACTACTACTACTACTACTACTACTACTA
>NW_004797934.1:192946-196351 GCF_000002075.1 Aplysia californica | reverse complement strand
TTTTTATTTTTATTATTATTATCACATTGCATTTATAAAGCGCTCTTTCCTATACACTAATAACACATTTTATTTATAATAGAGCTCTATCCCATGCAATAATAAATGCTTGTATTTAAATAGTGTTCTACCCCACCCAAAACTATAGATTGCATTTATATAGAGCTCTGTCCCTTTCAATAATAATATAATGATATATACTGGGATGTTGTATCAGCACAGATTGGCCCCGACAGGCAGGATCGGAGCAGCCCACCTCCGAAATAATCTAAATCTTTACTTTAACTTTTATTTTAACCTTTTCATCCTCTGTTGCCGTTGAGCGTTGGGCGTCGAGGGGAGATGCAGCTTTCTATGGTAGGCCAGCTCTGCAGCTCTTTCATTTGTGATATTACTATTATGTTTTCTCAGGGTTTCCTAGACACTCTCGATCCACCTTTTGCGTGGCATTCCTCTTCCTTTATATAGCCTGAGTGCTTGGTGTTGTAGGCTCTCAAGGCTGGCTGGTCAGGTGACATACGTAACATGTGGCCAAACCATTGTATTTTCTGTCTTTCTATGTAATGCGGGCAGGACTCAATGCCGATAGCTGCTCTTACTTCTTTATTTTTCTTTTTGGATGAGATAGGAGGGGTGCGAGCTGGTAGGTGACAGAGTTGGCTTTTTTTTAGTTCTCATTTCTCTTTCTCTTTCTGTGGAACAGTTTCCAGAAAAAAGTACTGCCAAGGTATTTAAATTTAAACTCTTTCACCTGTTTCTGTTGTTTACTATTGACCTGGATGTTCAGGGGACTACGGTTTCGGCTCACTTTCATAACGTCTGTTTTTAATGTGCTTATTTTCATGCTAAATTTTAAATAATCTAATAAACACCAAAATATTTCGTTTATTTTAACACTACTACACCAAAATGCTATACCTGAGAAGGGTTAACGTTCACAGCGTGCCGTTCCAAGTAATGTTGCCGAGACCGACTTCAGCGGAGGTAATAAAAAAGTTGTACTGTGGCAAGGCATGCCGAGTCGTGTGGACGTCATAGATGGGTTCATGCCGTGGGTCAAGGTCGGCTGAAATATGGGAAGTGTCTGTGCTATTGTAAAGTGGGACGAGCATTGTTCAACTAGTCTGTTGTGCGTGATCGACCAAGGACGAGGGTCCATCATAGGTCATGAACATTTATAAAGTCGAAAAGCGCCAAGGATAGCATACATTTTGACCGCTATTTTAAGTGAGGATGAGCACTTATTCAACTAGTCTGTTGTGCATGATCGGTCAAGGACGAGAATCCAACTAGGATGGTGTACATCTGTACATCGAAAAGCGCCCATCGAAGACGGTATACATTTTGACCTCTATTTTATAGCGTCCTCAGCAGTTGGTCTAGGAAAAAAAAACACGCTATTATGAAAAGTGACCTTGGTCAAAGTAAAACGCACTTACATTTGGACATATTACACACTTTTTGTGAAATGTTAGTTGATGATCTTTGGAATTATTAGTAGCAATTTCTGAATTGATGTTGTAGCTGTTGTTGCTATTGTTTTCATCATTATTATTATTACTACTACTACTACTACTACTACTACTACTACTACTACTACTACTACTACTATTACTTTGTTTTTATGGTTATTATTACTGTTGTTGTTGTTGTTATTGCAAAAATAACGAACCTCGATTTGTCTTAGCCATAATTAACCATCCCTAGAGCTTTTTTCCTTCGACCAGAGGTCTAATTAAGTATCTTCGGAGCATCTTCCTAGTATCTTCTAAGTATCATCAGTGTATTTTTATCTTGCATAAGTATAGTTTTTACAAAATGAAGCATGGTACTTCCAGCGTATACCTGACCTATTACGGTTCAACGTATTGAAAATAGTAGGTACCGGCATCTGCTGTGCAGCCGGAAGGCGCTTTAGCTGTCGCATTAATTTAAAGGAAAATCGAGTTCGATTCCCAAGTGGAGAGAATTTCTATCGAGTATCTCGGCCTTTCTGCTGGGATGATGTATCCCTCTCAGCCCAGTTTGACCTTGGCAGGCAAGGTCGGAAGCCTGTCATATAAATACAAAAATGGAAGTTATTTTCTAAGTTGCTGTGTAGATGGGAACGTAAAAGCACCTTCATCTTCATGAAAATAACATCAACATACATTCAATTACACTTTCACCTTCATGAAAATAATATCAGCATACATTACATTACTTTTGCCCAGAAAAGAAAAGGGTTACTATTGGAAGATCGAATCACCTCACTTCGCATAGGTTAAACATGATTACCAATACACGATGCATTTATAGTTTCGCCAAGTCTCCCTTTTTCAATACTGGCAAAAACTATCATGTTGACACAATTATTTGATAAAATTTCCCAAATCGAACATGTTTAACTATCTTAGTCATCGTTTGATATGCTTGATGTATTTAATTATAACAACCCATGGGAATCTATGTGACCTTTTGTTTTTCAAGTACCGTAAAACTCTTACGTAAACTAAACCATTGAGAAGGCTACAACGCATAGCAGAGTTTGCGCGTCGTTACGACAGACCCTAATGGCTTTCGGGTCAAATTTGATAAAACAAATCTAAGCGCGGCTGTGTAAGTAGTTGGCAGGTGCTCTGGTGTGGTTTTCTCCTTCTTCTTCCCTATGAAATATCTATCATCCTTATCTCCCCCTCCTGTGTTGTGTTTGTTACTCTCTTGTAACACCTGTAATCTTCGGCACGAATTTTCCGTATTGTGTTGCAAATACAGTAAAACTCTTACTAACACTTTAAATAAAAACAGGTTGGTTTCATACAGTTTACATTGGGGCCGGCATTAATCGTCCCGATCCGACCCGATCCGATCTGATCATATAGACCAGATTAATTTGACCGATGGGCACCCTATATAACCATACTCCACGACTTATTAGAACGATCGCCTAGCAACTACTACGTCCACTACTGCCTGACACCGCAAATGATTAATGACTAATGCCTCTTAGTTCACTAATTTAATCTGGCATTGTAATATATAGGCACAAATCAACAGAAAAATACTTACAACGGTCAAATTAAAAAAAATTGGCTAGATCTGTCTTTTTGCTAAAAGTCACTTTCAAAAAAACATATCGAGAGAGTTGTTCTTTCTCATTTTTTGTATCTATTTGACGCTTTTAGTTTTGTAATTTAAAAACAAATATCAATAATATATTTTTTCAATTTTATTTACAATTTTCCAGTCCTTATTTCAAAAGAATATGTTGGTGGGGTTAGGGCAGTTGATTTGTAACAGGAAAAGTGTTACCAAAAAAAATACTTATTAATGTGAAAAATGAAAAAAGAAATTGAACACGATGAAAAGAGAGTAGAACAAGAACACACAAAGGTACAAAGGTTCTGAAGTGGATATGGCGGGTGG
>NW_004797934.1:183147-184995 GCF_000002075.1 Aplysia californica | reverse complement strand
AAAATAAAATAAATAAGAGCAGCTCTTTGTCAAAGTTACGAATTGATCCGATGATTTTCGAAAGCTACAACGTCGTTGTTGTCGTTCGTAATGCTGCTGTTGTTTCTGCAGCTGATGTAGTTGTTTTTGTTGCTGCTGCTGCTGCTGTTGTTGTTGTTGTTGTTGTTATCGCTATAATATTGTTGTTATAGCTACCGCTGTAATTACTGTTATTGTTGTTTTTGTTGTTGTTGTTGCTGCTCTTGCGGTTGCTGCTGCTAATGGCTGTGCTGTTGTTGCTGCTACTACTACTGCTGCTGCTGTTGCTGTTGCTGCTGTTGATAGTGGATTTGTTTGCTTTTGCCTCTGTTCGTTGTAATTGTTGTTGTTGTTGTTGTTGTTGTTGTTGTTGTCTTTGTTGCTGCTGCTGTGCTGCTGCTGCTATTGCAGATAAATACAGAATTGTTTATAAACTGATAGCTCGTAAAAATTAGAAACACAAATTCATTCATATGTTGGTGCAATAAATAAAACGGTTGCAAAAATAGTTTTCAAGGCCATACAGTAACTAGCTTGTTTCTGTGGATTTTTCAGATTTTTAAATCTCATTCAACTAGTTTTTGTGTGTGTAAACTGTTGTGATGAATATCAATAATTGATAAGACGTCAGCAGAGTTATGTGCCTGATTATAAGCCACCATGCGAGGAATAATTAATTGAAGGCCATAGTCTGCAAGTTACGATAATTTGTATTCAGTAATACAGATATTCCTAATTGTCTTGTTCCTAGTTCTCTGTTGTCATTAGGTGTTTGGATTCATTACAAAGTGCAATGAGTAAGCTAGAAAATACAGTAGTTAATGATTCATATGAGCATATTGTGGTAAAGGTCTAGTAATGGTTTCCATTCAGAACTTACTCGTTCTACTACGCACATCCAAAGGTTTTGGTTTTTTTCTCTGTGTGTGGCAAACATGACGCCATGCGTGAAAGACGTTTTAAACTTATCTTAAGAAGGGAGACTGATATTAAGTCGTTAAACCTATACCATTTCATTATTTTTCAAGAAGGGAGACTTCAACTAGATCTTTATGCTGTCTCCATACTTTTCAGATAGAGTTTGAACTCTATGGAAAACGGGAAACTTTGGACTTGGACAGTTTTTGTAGAAAAATAAGCCACTTCAGACCTGTTCATTGTACGTAGAAAGGCAAGTAACATCGGAGTTGAAGACGTGTATGTGGAAAGGTAAGTCACGTCGAAGGTGGGGAGTCAATGAAGATAGATAGGTCTCTTTTGAAGTGGACACAGTGATTAAAAAACAAGTCACTTCGAAAGGAGACAGTTCATATAGAGAAATTAATCTACTTCCAAAGTGAAACGTTTATGTAGAACAGCATGTCATTTAGCACTCGAAGACAGTGTGTGTACAAAGACAAGTCACTTTGGAAGTAACAGTTTCTGTAGAAAGATTTGTCACTTTGAAAGTGAACACAGTATGCAAAACAAAAGGCAAATCACTTCGGACTAGGACAATAAATTTGTATTGAAAGAAAGGTCACTCAAACATGGAGACTGTGCATAAAAAGGTAAGGCACATCGGAATTGAAGACAGTGTATACAGAAACTCAGGTCACTTCAAAAGTGGGTACAGAATGTAAAAACGAACCATTTTGGAAGTTAAGTTAACACAGTAGGCATATACAAAGGCAAGTTAGTTCAAAAGGGGGTTGGAAAAATCGGGGAAAGCAGTTTGCGTGGATTTTTAAAAGTTAGGTCCTAGCCACATTGATGCTGCGGACGCCCGCAAGGTTTCAAAGGTGTGGGTTAGGTAATAATGGAGGAGTTTGTGCACAAAGCCTCCCAAGT
>NW_004797934.1:170517-181121 GCF_000002075.1 Aplysia californica | reverse complement strand
CCCCCCTATCGTGATCAAGTGCCAATAACGACTGCTGACATTGACATGATGCTTTTAGCGATACTTTACATTTTCCTGTACAAAAACACTGTATTATGATCTTTTCACAAAAACTCTAATTCTAATGCAAACATACTATGGTTGCAGAAGCATTCATAAACATTTACCTTAAAAGCACTTCAGATTGAGCATGATTATCAGAATGTAAAGTTTTGAAAATACTTCTGGGATGCAGAGAACGTCACGTCTGCCTCATCATAATCAGAAAGTGTTTGTAAACGTAATGAAACAATGTTGACAAATCAGGTAACGTAAACTTGGAATTACAGTTTTGATGTCAGATCTCTTGTATTTTAGGTCTTTTTTTGGGTTTTTTACAGGTTAGCGCAACAGAACGAATGAGATCCTAACAAAGAAAAAGAAAGAAACCTTCTAAGATCAATATTTACGTCGCCTGTAAAGCAATCACGTGTGGCCCTAACAGAACTGGAAAACAGGAGAGTATTTCTTTTTGCAGCCTTGTCTCTGCAGACATTCGCCCAAGATAGGGCACAGTTCTGTCCTTATGTTTTTGCTGCTTGCCAAATAACAACAAACGTTGCCAAGGACCTTATGCATATGTTTTTCTTTTGTTGATTTTGTTGTTGTTGTTGTTGTTGTTTTTATTGTTGTTGTTGTTTTTTTATTGCCTTTTTTGCCTTGTTTTTATTTTGTTTGTTTGTTTTTGCTTTAAGAGAGCCAGCATGCGATAATAAATAGATTTTGTATTAATTTCACATCGCTGATTTCGTCTGACTTGAACAGTGACATTTAGTGAGAACCCCCTCCCCGCATGCCGTTTCAATACAGATGAGAACTGTACTTTCCAACTTAGGCGATATCGCCCACCTGAGGGCAAGTGGCTCATTTCGGTGGGCGGTGGAAACCCCCAAGTTTGTGACAGGTATTTTAATGCCCGCTAGGAAATACATGTAAGTGAGCGGTTCGAACATTTTAGTGTTGTAAAGGGGACAAAAGTGAGCGCTGGCTATAAATAAAAAAGATTTACAAACATTGATGGTTTAGCTCCTTACGAGACAGATTGTTTCATGGTGAATGGCATGAAGTATCCCGCTAGAGAAAAACAGAATTGTATACTAGAAAAAACACCTCTCTACCAAGACTCGAACTCGTGTCTTAAACTCTTCATGGCCAGGAGTTTCCTAGGCAATGGTATACCCAAACAAGGGACGCCTCCCAGAAAAGGAGAGTGTTACCCTTAAAAGTTTTTAGGACAATCTGCTCATCTTTACCTATTGGTATTGTTTTGATTGCCTTTTCAAAGCAAACAAGATCCCTTCTTTTTCTCTTCCTCTTCAGTTCGTACTAACGTAATAGAAGGATGGTCTAATACAGACTTGGTAGTTTATACTGTTGTCTCATACTACTGACCTTACAGATATATAGTACCGTTTCGTTAGAGAAAAGATTCAGAACTTATGGAGCAAAGTTATTTACTACCGTCGTCCCTTTGAAAAAAATTCCACTTTCTAATGACGTCAGGCTTGGCTTTCCATCATCAAGATCTCCTTTCTCAGAAGAAACTTTTGAGATCTTTTGATGACGTCTTTCATGTTAACTAAATCGTTTATTTATGCGAGTACAATATAGTGGCTTACCTTACAAGAAGACCAAGTTCAAGTTCAAGTTCAAATTAATTACTGTTCTTAGCTTCTTCTCGCCCTGACAATGACAACCATACCTTTTGTAGTTCACAGACGAATACTCCATCATGGAAAAAGATAAGAAAAAAAAGGAAACTGCATTCATTGAGCTTCTATTGTATAGTTAATCTATTACAGTGCTTGCCAGCCTGGGTGATATCGACCTGTGGCCTATTTGATAATTTGGTGGGCGGTGGGGATCACATGGGAAGTGGCAGGCATTGTTATATATATTTAATGCCTGTCTGGGAAATGCATGTAGGTGGGCGGTAACAAAAATTTAGCGTCTTAATTTACATGTAAGGGGGCAAAAACAAACTCTGGTTATGAAAAAGTTGACAAACATGCAGTGGCGAAGCGTCTACATAATCAAATAATCACTGCTTCCCTTCCTAATTTTGAAACATTGTCGCAGTCAAATTCACTCATTGACGTAGCCCTCATAAATTAAATGTAAAAAGACGTTCATAATCACCAATGACTATGCATAACCTTCAAAACCGTTTCATTGCCACAGAAATAGCCTGTTCGCCCCTATCGGGCCACTCCATAAGCAATCCTAAGCTTTGATTAAGTAAGCTTAAAGTGAGGCTAGAAGAGTCTACCAATAGAGTTGAAGGGAACATGTGCATAGCAGTCAAAACTGTTTCATTGCCACATATATCCTGTTCACCCTTTTCGAGCCACAGTTATAAGCAGCCACACGCGCTGATTATGTAAGCTAACTATTACACTGGTCGAGTCTACCTCACAGATGTGAGGGGAACTAACTCCTAATAATATCTTGACTGCTGCCAGTGTTTGTTTGTTTTCCTCGACTTTTTAACGTCCTATAATCAGATCATGAACTCGATTATGACACCGGCTCCTGGCCTCGAAAAGCTAGACAAAAACTGCCAAATGTGAAATAAAAAAATTATAAATGTCATGCTCTACCAAAGTGTTTAGACTGTCAGGTATACTGACATCTCTGCTTCTTTCCTTGGTGTTCGTGTATTCAAATCTAAAGTTAAATTTAAGGTTAGTGAGAATAAATATTTAATGAAATACTTTCCCGATTATTTTAGCCGCCTCCAGTAAGTAAGATTCTTGTGACTTGTGTGAGTGTGATGTATCCAGGCCCTATCTGGTTCCATCTCACTTTGATTACCCTGTCAAACAAGTCAGCCCTCGCCCCTGCAAACAGGGTATATTCTAATAACTAATTGTAATTTAGTTAGTTTATAATATAGTTAAACGATATAGGATACAAGCGAAAAAACGGAGGAAGACTTTGAAATAAGATAATCTGCTCTTAAACCAGACCCAAGAACAGTTTAAAAATTCAGAGATCCCTCCGCGCGTTTGTAATGGATGGTATGAGGTACACTTTTTTCACCTCTTTGCTTGTCTGTCTTTCCTTTTTGCCCTCCTTTTCACACCTAATACTGAGCACAGGCTTATAACATCTCCCCGCGAAAGGTCTTACTCGTATCTCTGCCAGTGCACAATAATGAGAGGATAATATATTACACGCTTGTACAGGGCTGAAAACTGAAAGACAGCGATTCCTGTTCATTAAGAACAATGATCCGTCAATTTTTTCTCAATTCATCAAATTTAGAATCGGGTGTTTTCATCTGCTGGGATCCCGTGGTATATCTAAAGACGGGAGAGGGAAAAAAAAAAAGAGAGAGCGAGAGAGAGAGAGAGAGAGAGAGAGAGAGAGAGAGAGAGAGAGAGAGAGAGAGAGAGAGAGAGAGAGAGAGAGAGAGAGAGGGGGGGGATAATGTTTATATTATAATAATATATCGTCGTCTTGTTCGTTAAGTGTTGCAAAAATCTGTAAGACCTTCAGTTCTTCCACAAGGTAAATGCATTTACTTTAGCGAACACCCCAAGGAAAAAATGTAGGTCATTTTGGAAGATTAGTAACTTGATAGTTCAGGCAGACTGGAGAGTAAATAATAATATGCATTATTCATGTAAACGTTTAATAAGAAAAGTAGACTTCACATTGAACTGATAACTCTCAGCATAACAGCGTAATAATATAATATAAGCATACACTGGACTTTTTAGAGTTTCAATCAAGTGATGGTTTAAGGTTATACGGATAAATAATACGACCGTGTTGCATAATGGCCTTGTCCCATCATTCGTTTCTTTTACCCCACTTTAATAGTTGTAATTATGAGAGGTATTGTTTTACTTCTCAATCGACATAAGTTAGATCGTTTTTGGGACAGGCTTCTTGGACCTCGTCTGCCAGGGCCAGTCTGGACTGACGGAGATACTCGGTAATTAATTTTCAAGAAAACAAAAAACAAAAACAAACAAACAGTCTTAATCACTCGGGAATCGAACATATAATATCTTCTGTTTGAGACGACGAAGAGCCTGTGCCACTAATACCACAAGCATGGTCGTCCTACGATTGAGATGGTCCTACCAGTCTCAGACAAAAATTCCAGATAAGGTAAAATTGTCCAAGACAGATCAGCAATTATTGGAAAAAAAAGTGGATGTCTTGAACAGGTGAACAACTTATACAGTGTTATTATGATGGGTTTTTTTAAACGCCAGGAAGGGGGGGGGGGGGGGGGGGGGGTTGTACAAGTGGTTGTCTTGGACAGGTAGTCATTAGAGCAGACACGTCTGTAATTCTGCTGTAAGTAATGAAATCGCAGAAAACTACATTTTTCAGCCGTTCGGGCAAATCTTATCGATTTTTTTCCATGTCTACTCCAAAACACATTACTTTGTGGATTTTCTGAAAAACGCTGAGCTAAGGCACAAAAATATGTTAATTATTTGCACTTTCCAAGAACGCTCACGTTTTGAGAGTCACCAAACTTTGGCGGCCACACAAGGCGACCCCCACCTCCTTCAATCGCAAATATCTTGACTTCGGGCAAGACTGATACGCATTTTGTATTCATCAACAGTCAGACCGATGAACAGGTTTTAAAATGATACCAATAACTCCAAATGCCCCAAAAATGACGAGTGCCTTAATTATTCCACCGCGTGGTGAAGGAAATTATACTGCTCATTACGAGTTCTGTCAGTACGTCCTAAAAGTAAAGGGTCGCTTTTTTAAAGACAAGCGGGCTAACCCAGATTTCGGGGGTTTCCAGAAATCTTCACTTACACCAAAAGTGGGCATTGCCCTATCTACAGGAGAAGTTTCGTTTCATTGAAATGTATATATATATATATTGTGTTGTTATAAAGAAAACTCTCCTTGTCTTTTACAGAAACTGAACAAGTATCCAAAAACTTTACCTTCGATTTTCTCAAAACATAATTTTTCCGGATAGCCCCCTTGTGCTTAAAAGCGACCAGTTATGGTAGCCCGTGAAATCTACAACGTTGTATTGTGGGAGCCACGATCTATCAGTCTGTAACCAGGTGACTGTTAGGTTCTTAGATGACAGGGAGATTATGTTTATACGGTACTAATCTGGGACTAGCACAGATAATTTTAAGGAAATTCTGTTAATGTTAGTTGATAGCATTATGAAATACTAAAAGCTTTGCTTTATAAATCAAATGGAAAAACTGATCCATCGTTAACGTTTTCTGTCATAATTATGTTTCAATCCTAATATTTCTGAATCTAGGATTCGACTTATCTCGTCTAAAATTAATGCTCATCTGGAAAATACACGTATTTTCTTAATCAAACACATTTCTGTGTGGATGTTTACTGTAAGACGTTGACTGAAGGGGCATAACAAATATAGATTTGCAGTTTCTAAGAACACTCACGTTTTAGAAGTCACAACATTCTAACGGCAATTTTCTTTATGTGCCCAGTTTGTCGTGGTAGGTTCCAGACGTTGCACTTTATTTTTGACGTTTCTGAATTTTGGAACTAGTTTCATTTTGTAACTTTAAAACAAGTATTACTGGATTACCTTTTGATTGATGTGTCCTGCTTGACTTGATTGATTTATTCTGCGTCACATTTTAGTGAATGTATTCTTCGAATCAAGTTTGATTTGTTACTGACACTGCTGATTTATAGGTCTATATTTGTCAACTTAATTCTTGCACAACCTCTACTTGCAGATCGTGACTGTCTACAAGAAGGAGAAAAGCAAAGGATGCTGTCCTTCAGGGGGAAAAAACAACATAAGTTGGTCTTTCATGAATTTGCGTTTTAGTTTGATGTTACTGTATCTACTTGCCCCCCCCCCCCTCCCCAGCACAACATTCTTCTACCACCTAGGAAAAATCCATGCGCTAGTGCTCTACAGGGAATACAGTGTGTGTGTGGCGACTTCGAGAGATCTGCATTTGCCTAGTTTTAACCCTCGTCAAAACTAAATGAATGCATTTATTTTGTATCATTTTTTAACGCTTTCTTTCTATTAGTTTGGAATATTTCTGGTCTCAAAAACTTCCCCCAAAGCCACGGTTTAGAAAAAAGGAGAACTGCTTCACTTCTTTCCGCCAAGACGGTTGTTAGATATAGTTTGTTTTGTTTTGGCTTCACTATATTTATTCAGTAGATTTAGTATGCGCCCTTGAAATCTTAAATTGAGGAATGGTGTTTATTGACTCTACTTTCATCCACAGTGACAGGTATGCCGTGTTGGCCTTTGCTGTGTTTGTCCTCTGCCATTCTATCAAACTACTCGGACTATTGGGCGCGTTGCTGGCCACTTCCTGTGTCCACATTCAGATGTCAGGGGGAGGTCACTCAAGCTGTCGTTGGCAGATTCGTTAGTCCCTTTCTCCTCCCAGTCAGTAACCCTTTTCATGGACAACCAAAGAAAATCTTACGAGTTTCCGTTCTTCCAAGGTAGCCTATCTGCGCAATTTCTTTCGAAACGCCTGGAAAAACCGCCGGGGTCATTGATTCTGGCCAGGGAGATCCCAAAACTTATCTGGTTGGGCTGTGGTTCATTGAACTATTGAACTTCTTGGTCTCAGTTTCACGACCTTACGCTAGACATTTTATCCTCTTAGGAATTTGATTGACTTTTGTCTCGAGTGGTAGCATAGTTAAGGGGATTTGCTCGTTTACCGAGGTTAAAGTCAAATACCTGTTGCTGCTGCTGCCAGTGGTGGTGGTAGTGCTGCTGCTGCTGTTGTTGTTGTTATTGTTGTTGTTCTTGTTCTTGTTGAAGATGATGATGATGATGATGATGATAATGTTGGTGTTTTTTACGTCATCGATCTTGCCTTAGCCTTTGGTCGTTGTCGTCAACATTGCTGTTATTGTTGTTGTTGTTTTGTTAGTGATATTCCAGTTGTTTTACGTTTGTGTATTACAATGTTGGTCTTTTCAAAGGTGGGGGAAGTTGAACACACCCTTAGACACACTACCATCTGTGCACATCCAGGCTCGCCACTCCTATGGGACCACAAGAGGGTGGCCTTGAAGCTGACGCCATCTACCAAAAATGTGTTTCGCTTATTGTAAGAAAGAAAGAGCGCAGGGGAGGAAAGTGGAGGGGGAACGACTCGAAAACTGACCCCCTAACTCCCCCAACCCTACCTTTACCCTCTTTGAACCAGCTCGACACATTAATGCGAGTTAATCACCCCCACCCCCTTTTTTCCTGGAAGTTGGACAAAGAGTGAGACCCCTTTTGAAAAAAATCTTCAAAGTGAAATGCATTTGTGTGGCAGCGTTGTGAAATCAGGCGCTCGTCAAAATAATACGAAGAAACCGATTTTTTTTTCTCTTTGATCAATTAAAAAAAAATTTGATTTTGTTTTATTTTCTAACTTTAAATTTTAACCTTCTATTTGTATAAAAGCACATTTCTGTGTGGATTTTATTGTAAGACGTTGACTGAAGGGACAAAAAAATTTATAGATTTGCAGATTCCAAGAACACTCTAGTTTTGGAAGTCCCCAAATTTTAACGACCATTTTCTCATATTTTTTCCTCCAGGGTAACCCTAACCTCCTTCAATCACAATAAAGTACCTCGAGTTCTATTTTAGAAAGATGGGTATGTTTTCGTCAAAAGAAAAGAAAATGAACAAGTTTTAAGATGATACCAATAACTCCATGTAAGCAAAAACTGACGAGCGTCTGATTCCACTGCGTTGTGACATTTATTGTTAGATGTGGGGCAAATTGCATCTCAGTAATGGACCCAGACGGCTGAAACGTTAATTAAGATATTTAAGACGCTTTCTTTGGTTTTTATTCATTCTTTTATTTTTTGTTTTGTTCTTGTTTGTTTATTTGTTTTTGTTTGTCTTTTATGTTGTTGACCAGTACGCCAGTACCAGAGAAAATTTGAGCAGAGCATAGGGTTCAAATCCTGCCCTCAAACGCTCGGGAAAAACTCAATTTTTTTTCTCAGGAGTCTACAGTTACAGTTCTTAACCTAACCTTGACATGAGTAATGCTCTAGAATTATAAGTTGCCTTTGGATCCGTCGTTAAACTCAATTCAACTCATATAAACAGAAAGAAGGTGAAACTTATTGCTGTGAATATTGTTGTGAAGAAACAAAACAAGGCTAATTATGTATCAGCTCCTGGCATTGAATCCTTATTAAGACTGCATTGTTTTTCAAGTCTATGACACAGCTGTGACCAATTTATTATCTCTCTGACGTCATTGTCTTCCCGGAATTCCAATCATCTGTGTTTGCACCATAGAATTTCACTAAATAATATGCATTTTATCCGAAACTGAATTCTCTGACGTAATTCTCACTCACAATGAAGCGTGAGCTTTCACTCTATTTGGAACCAAATGAAGGATATGAAGGAAAAGGTTGCGCGCGCAACAGAATACATCGAGACCTATGTTTTACACTTTATTTGTGCGCCCATAGTGCGCGCTTGCGCGGCAGAATTTTTAAGAGAGAGCAAAGAGCGGCGGTTATGACCGTGCCCAATTTAGGATATCACAATTCAAGTCTAGAAACACTCCGAATTATTGCTTTAACAATACTACACTATCTTTATCTAGATCTGTACCCATAGCCATTTATTATAGTAAGACCGTCTCTTGGACAGATAGATAGATGAATGGACAGACACCTAAACTGGAGGATAGGCAGGGTGCTTTAGAAAACAAAGATAACAATTTTCTGAATTAACCGTATATGTAGACGCCAACAAAAGAAATAAAGATAATGTTTCGTAAAGGCAAACTTCGGAATGTTCATCATCATCCAGTGCCTTGTCGACTGGCGTGGGCGATCATGGACCTCCACTTCACTCTGTCTTGCCTTGCAGCGATGGGGTCTGTTGTTCCTGCTGTCAATTTGTCCAGTATCTTTTCCTCCTGTCTGCCTCTGCCTCTCTTTTTCAAAAATAAAAAAATGATACAATAAGCAAAAACGATTTAAAACGACTCGGTTGGAAGTAGTGAGACTATGACACCGTCAAAATGGCTCGAGGTGGTGATAAAAAGTATGATTTTGTTGTGTCAAACATCAGAAGAGCAATGACAGTAAGTCAGTAGTGCTCCTTATCGAAGTCATTTCTTTTAACACAGAACAGCAAGCATAACCATATAATGTAAGCCTATGTCGTTCTACAACAACGGAATCGGCATGACGTTATCCTTTTCTCAAAACCTTTCATTTCTTGAATTAATAGGAACAGGATTTTTTTGAGTTCTGCATCAGTGGAAGACCGCAACTACTTCATGACACTCTAAACAGCGACCAGGCAAGTCCGATTCGCTTCCTCAGCAGAGGCACCAGAAGAAAAAGACACTAGCTCCATAGTTGTCCTTATTTGAGTAATTTCTCTTAACTAAGAATAACCGACTCTGTCTTATATTTTAGACATAATATGTAGTTTTACAACAACTAAGTCGACATTAAGTTATAATTTTCTCAAAGCTCAAAGATATTTTCTTTTTAGAATAAATAGGAAAAGGGTTGGTTTCAATAGGAGTTCTGTACCAGCGTAAGATCGCAGCTATAAACTTTATAAGATTTTATACAGCCGACCAGCCAGTCTCATCCAGTTTGCCCTCTCAGCCTCCGGCTCCACCCCTCCCACCCTAAAAACAAAAACAACAACAACAACAACAACAAATACAAGTCCCCTCCCCTTCTCTCCCCGAGGGACATGCACATCTGCGTGATACCAGCAAATAAGATCACGGCCTTTGTAACCGACCGAGAATGATGAGGCCTTGGCCTTTGCTGAGCCCTGAGCAGGCTATCAATCTATAGACTGTAACAGCTGTGGGTGGACGGATTCATTTGCCCTTTAAACTGGCCGAGTTTATCTGGTCTAAAGCCATTAGGCACTCTGCCTTTGCACACAGAAACAAATGAGTTCAATTCCAGTTTGAAGACTTTTTTTTCTTGAGTACCCCGGTCTGTCTGCTGGGGCGATGTATCCTTCTCGGCCCAGGTTGGCCCTAACAGACAGGGTCATAAGCAGTCCGCCTCCTGAATGATCTAATAATACTCAGCGTCGATGGGGGCGTAAAATATATTTTACTACTCTGGTGACATGTGTGTGTAGGTATCATCCAACAACAAGGTAAACACACCCTTTTTCCTCCACTTCTCTTTGCCTCTCAAATCCCCTCACTTGTTCTCCGACATGTCAACCGCCTCACCACGTATGTATGTTCAGCGAGTTGGGGGATACTTGCTGAATAAGATAAGATAGATACATCTTTATTGTCCAGATCCTGGCACATTGGTGTGGTGTTTCTCCACGTACACACAAACACACACACACACACACACACACACACACACACACACACACACACACACTCACACACACACTCACACACACATACACACACGCACGGACACGTGCGCTGACATACGCACGCACATGTGCACACTCATACATACATACACACTCTTCCCTCAAACATCCTCTCTTCCATAGAATAGTATC
The DNA here is from genome assembly GCF_000002075.1 of Aplysia californica. NCBI lineage: Eukaryota > Metazoa > Mollusca > Gastropoda > Aplysiida > Aplysiidae > Aplysia > Aplysia californica. The sequence continues at coordinate 170,578 of NW_004797934.1, read as the reverse complement.
CACCGACAACTATCATTTCCCCTCTTCCCCACAAGAAAAATTTGTAGATTAATTATGGTGA
>NW_004797934.1:164839-170080 GCF_000002075.1 Aplysia californica | reverse complement strand
GAGAGAGAGAGAGAGAGAGAGAGAGAGGGGGGCAGAGAGACAGGGAGAGAGGAGAGAGAGAGGTGTTGTGATTCAGGGGGAAACCAGCAGACAAGTGTGAATCATACTAAAAAAAAGACAAACAAAAAAGCCTGATACTGAAAGTGATTGATCGATGACAGGGAATAACTGCCAATGAAGTTTGTACTTTGGATCCATGACAGACACGAAGACCAATTTTCTTTATTACATAAAATGTCCATTTCCCAAATTGTTCTCTTGTCATCGCAGCCACAGATACATTAACTACCTTACTGTAATGATATCCACATCCCTATTCCTCTTTCACGTCTCAACAGAAACCATCAGTGACATAGAGTCCTCTAATTATTCATCATGATTTTCTATGTTACGCTGATTTTTTTCATTCATTTTCAGAAGAAAAAAATTGACGTTCCAATGAATTGGAAAACAGGAGGGAAGCACACAAGGAATACATTAATCGTGTTAGTAACGTCGATTCGATCAATTCATATGCATGGTAGACGTTATGAATCAAATGAAATAATTGTTCCCTTAGGAGTTTCTTGTGTCTCCTTTCTTTCTTTCGTTCTCCTCTTCGTTTCTCGCAAGTTCTCAAATGAGTCGCAAAGCTCTGACAATAAACGAGAAATCAATTTGTCTTTCCTTTCTAGACGGTCCTTAACGCAGTCGTGCTCTGGGCACAGTGTGTTATGTACTGCAACATAGTTTTAAAAAAATGAATTCATTGATGCATTATGTCAGCAGCTTTGGGCTTTTCGGGTCAATATGTTTTCTACACGCATTCCATCAGGAACGAACTTAATTTGCTGCATTCGCATACGAAACGACCTTGTATCAGAATCTACTTCAAAGCGGCAACAATGAAAAAGAAAAGTTATTATGAAGACATCTTTTCTTCAAGATACCCAGATTTTACTGGAAACTGGATTCGGGGAGTTACAATACGCAGCATTCACTTTATCACAGGAGACAATAACCGTAAAAGATGAATGTACGTATCCTGATTGACTGGAAACTGTCGAAACGACAAGGTGAAGACTGAACGCATATTAAGCAGGGTGTACATCGAAACATTTCGTACAACTTTGTTTTCGTTATATCTACGAATAAAAATGTAAATAATTCAATTATGAACAAATTATCAATACATGAATATTCAAAATAACACAACAGAATGCGAAAAAATAATTGATGAAACGATCAATGCTATTTTTTGTGTGCATAGTATAATATCTTATTAGTCGTAGACTGGCAGAAGGGTGCAAATGTAGGATGGAAAGATAAAAATCACACGATCAACCTCTACAACAACACCAACAACAACTGCAACAACAACAACAACAACAGCAAAAACAGCAACAACAATAACACCATCAGCACCACATGTACAGATTTTCAACCCAATAGCCAATAATCTGACAATGATGTCATGAGATACTACTACTACTACTACTACTACTACTACTACTACTACTACTACTACTACTACTACTACTACTACTACTACTACTACTACTACAAACAACAATAGGCCTAGTCACCACCACCACCACCACTACAGCAACAACGACGACTACAAATTCAACAACAACAACAAAAACAACGTCAACAACAACAAGAGCAACGAGAGTAAAACATCTCTTGCTGTTCTTATCTTCGATCTATCTCCCAAAGCGTTGTGTCTTAAGATTTTTATGGAGGCGTAGATTCTACACGTTTCTTATTCTAAATCAGTTACGCGTACGCTACATGTCTGTTTTGTATCGTGCTAACAGGGACTTATTTTTAACATAAGAGATTACATGTCGGTTCAGGGATTTAAATGAGAATTGTGCTTACTTTGTTTCCATTTTTAGCTTGCTTGTTTGTTGTTTATTGCTGTTGTTATCTGGACTGGTGGGCGGACCCTTCGATCTATTTTTATCCAAAATGTCAGGTCGTTAATGATGCTGACAGCCAGCGTCATAAGTCAAAATACGTATCAACTTGTTGGATTTGAAGACTTATGATATATATCTGTTATGTCTGCGTAAGTTACATTTAATTTAAGAATACTTGAATTGTTTATTGTAGGTTGTTATTGATATATGATTGTCAGCGTCATATGTTGAGAAATACAGTCGAACCTGCTCTAACGACCAGATGTATTGGACAAACACCTGTACAAACGGCCACTTTGGGATTTCCTACCTTGCCCAATGTTGTACATTAAAATGACCCTGTGTAAGACGGCTAACTGTCTAATACGACCAGCTTTTTCCTCGCCTATGGGTGGCTTTCTCAGACAGTTTCGACTGCCTTAAAAAGACTTTTGATCTAAACTATCTTTCTGTGTTACATATTTAAGAACATTAGAATTGTTTATCGTGGAATTGAATTTCTGGGATTAGTAGATCTAGTTCAGACAAAGAAGGAACAAAGGGTGGAACGTGGAATGTCTTACAGGCTTCCAACTGTCCTTTTTGTGAGGTTGGCTCGAAACAAATCTCGAGAATGTTCTAACAGCTGTTCTTTCCGACTGCTTAACATGGCTCCCCCGCCCACAAACTAGGTCAGACAGAGAAGCTGACTTGGTCATCAATTAAGGCCCCCCTGTATAGTCAATTAATAAGTCACACCTGGCTCGCCTTATCGTGGCCCTTGATTTAAAAGAATTTTTTTTCTTTTTAGCTGTCAGGGACAGGGGAAATTAGGGTCAGGGATGGGCATGTAAATGGGAATTAGGGGGGGGGGGTGTCTTCTATTTTTAGCTTGCTCTTGGGACAGGTGGGTGGAGGTTATTGTCTTCTGCGTTTTTGCTCTTCTCTTCCTTCAGTCTGTCTTTACAGCCATCTGGGATGAGGGGTCAGGCTCTTCACCGTTGCAAGCGGAATACGTGAGTTCGATTCCCAGGTAGACAGTGGGGTTGTTTTTTGTTGTTGCTCTTTTTTGATAAATATCTCCGTGAGCATACTGGGAGGTTGCATCCGTCTCAACCTGGATTGGTCCCGACAGGCAGAGTCGAAGTAGCCTGCTTTCTACATGATCCAAATTGTGTTAATGGAGGGATTAAACAATATCTTTTTAAAAAAATGTGCATATGCCGATATTATAATAATGACTTAAGTTCGAGGGTGGACGGAAAGGCAATACCTGTTGGGATATAACTTTCATATTTTCAACACTTTTTGCACGAGTGACATACGAAAAGAAAGCTTAGAATCTCAGCTATACCCTGCATACTTTATTTTTCGACACAGTCTTCGTTTTGATCCACATGACCCGCCAACTTCGGACTTCTAGTTGGCACATCCCGTCAGCAAACAAATCGGCAAAGTATCGTCTACACCATGACCGAACGTGGACCTCTACATCAGCATCATACTCTCAGGTGCTCTTGTAACCGTGGAAAAGTGTGAACGTCTGAAGGAGCGTGGTCTGCACAATGCGACAGATGCGGCGGAGTGGAGAAATCCGACTTGTGTGGGGACACGCATAGTCATGCTGCTGTATTGCAACTTTCTCGAGGGTGACATCTTAGGCTAGATTTATTTACTGCGTAACTAAATTTCGGGGAGGATTAGTTGAAGACAGTAAGACAAAGAAAAAGCAAAGGGTGAAATGTGGAATGTTTTCCGGTCAACCAGTATGCCCTTCATTGCTTGAAACAACGCTCGAGAATGCTCTAACAGTTATTTTTTGGTACTGCTTGTGAAATTAATTGATACATATACCCTTGAGTCCACCGTTTTCTGTGTTCTAGGAATTTCATGTGGACTAAGCCTCCACAGTCTCAGAAAATTAAATGCAACACTAATTATTTTGCTGAGGCCACCCTCATACATATCTGCATATAGACATTTGAAAAGAATATGTGTTAGACACCTCCATCAACATCCTTTAGATCATGTAGGAGGCAGGCTACTTCGACTATCCCTGTTGCGGCCAATCCAGACTGAGAGGGATGCAAAATCCCAGTAGAAATACGGAGAATTCTGTTTTAAATAACTCCAGAACATATTTGATGGTCCAATTTTGTCTCAGTTGGGTCTTCACTTATCTTACCCTTCGCCAAATAGTGCTACAGCAGCACAGAACTCACCAAAAGTAGAGATCGTTCTTTCTTAAACGATTCCTGTAGTTTCCGGCTGTAAAAAAAAAAAAAGACAACAGCACGTTGCTTGAAGAGTAGTTCTTTGAAGGTCGCCATTTTAGCTTTAACCGAGCTACCCAACTACGTATTGTGACTTATGCAATATTGAGTGTGAATGACCTTACAAAGAAAGGACATGGTTTTCTGTTATGATATTCAAACAGTTGGAAAACCACTTGTAGCGATTTACAATAAACATTAGCCTATTCCACAAAGAATGCCGGTAAGTAACAGGTGGAAGCATATCCGGCATCACCTTTCAGTCTACCCTGGTAGTAACAAGCAAGACTTGGTTATAATATGTATAGTTCGTTACTTGCTCTGCTCAAAAAGTAAAATCCATTATTGTGTAAAAGGTTCCTACTCGCTCTGAAAACTTGAACTTTGAATTTCTTTTGTCCAAGTGTAGCTGTGGCATATTTTTCTCGTGGTGCTTGAAGAACGTCCACTTAACCGTGTCTGAAAGAAAGACCGAGAGCTCTATTTTCTAGAATTTAGTATAATTGCAGTCAATAATTTGAGTTACGTTAGACTGATGTTAAAGTATGTAAAATGTCGAAACAAAACAGTAGAAGTAACATCACACTAAATCTTGGAACCGCGGTAGTGGAATTTTGTTTCACTCGTAAATGCCTATCCTGTCAAGGAACTAAAACCCTGCCCTTTAAATGACTATAATTATGTCATAAGCAGAGCATGACACCTCAACAAAAACAAAACATGCAGAATAACTGAGTTGAGAATGAAGCTGGGGGTTGGTAAAGATGACCAGTGGAAATTGAGGTCAAAGGGCGGTGTCCGATTCCGAGCAGCCACCTAGTGGTCAAGGTAACTGGGATCACGTGACTCGCGAGTTTCGGGGAAAGGCTGACCTGTGACGGAGTGACCACTGGGGGACTGAGAGACAAAAAGAAAAGAGAAGCCGGAGGAGGTGGGGCAGGAAGTTCTGGTGGTCAAAGAATGTGAGGTATTGGTGGCACAGGGACAGTGGCTGAGGGGTTGAGGAGAGGGGGTGGGGAGTGCTGTGGTTGTGTGTGTGTGTGTGTGTGTGTGTGTGTGTGTGTGTGTGTGTGTGTGTGTGTGTG
>NW_004797934.1:160899-164172 GCF_000002075.1 Aplysia californica | reverse complement strand
CTACTACTACTACTACTACTACTACTACTACTACTACTACTACTACTACTACTACTACTACTACTACTGCTACTACGACTACTACTACTACTGCCACTACTACTGCTACTGCTGCTACTTCTACTCGCGATTTCAGTTTCAAACAAACTCAACAATATCAAGTTGACAGAGTTTGGTTTGTTATTTCAATTTCCCAGATTTGAACAAAAATTTTCTTTGCACTTTTCATCTGCCGTCTACTGACGTTCTTTTTTGTCTGCGTAGCATGACCGCACCTTTAGATAGAAAGGGGTACAGAAATGACGGACATGCAGAAAGAAGTGGGAAAAGCTACAGAGCAAATCGATTGCGACGTGCGTGAACTTGTAAATTGATAAATCCATTGTAGGAGATCAGCTTGCCCCACGTGTTTTATTCTAGTGTTGTATCGCTGTCTTGTTTGTAAGCAGCAGAAATATCATTTCGCAGGCGATGTTGGACTGTTTTTGTTCTATACCCTCTCAATAATACGCTGGTGTTACTGTTTTAGGACACTTGTAATGGTTGTCATAGAAACTGCCCGAGACAATCAGGAATTTAAAAAGAAAAAATTCCTGCGTGGAAGTTGGAATTTTAGAAATATTTTAATATACATTAATTTAGGCAATAAACAATCGTAAAGAATAGTGTATTATAGCAAGTACATAAATACCAGACACTCGGGAAAACCCTCCAACAGTTTGAGGTATACTGGAAAAAAGAACAGCATAGATGCTTTAAATTATGAAGGAATGAATACTATGACAGAATGACAAAAAATCCATCAATCTGACAAACTAACAAACAGGCACTGTGTTAAAGTAAGGAATGAATTTTAAAAAATCAACTAACTGATGAGTTACAGATATCAATAAACTGGTGGAAAATGAACATGTGAATGAACAAATGAATGAACAAATGACTGAATGGATTTGTCTTATCGTCGCTTTTTAAGCACAAGGGGGCTATCCCGAAAAATGCTGTTTTGAGAAAATCGAAGGAAAAGTTTTTGGACCCTTGTTCACTTTCTTTAAAAGACAAGGAGAGTTTTCTCTAAAAGCAAACGAATGTACACACCAATGAAATCAAACTTCTCCTATGGTTAGTGCAATGCTCACTTTTGGTGTAACGAATTCCGGGTAAGCCCTCTAGTCCTTAAAAGTGACCATAATAATATATTATATACGATACTATTTTGCACCAAGATCCAACAGCAACTGTGTGGTGTCGGTGTCCGGACGTGAGACAACAGCAAACAATTATGTGTGGGTGGTTGGTGGGTTCTCTGGTGTGGTTTGCTCTTTCTTTCTTATCAAATATATCTTTTTTTTCTTCTCCTTTTTTGTGTTTGTTACTCTCTAGCTCTTGTAACGCCCCTTATCTTCAGCACTTATATGACCCTGTTGTGCCACAAATGCTGTACAACTCTTACTAAAACAAAAACAAGGATGTAGCCCGCCGCCAAGAAAGCCATCAGGGGTCAAGAAGCCAAAAGCTCAGCGGCGTGAGCTGCAGACCATGCGGTTGGATCGATGCTATTTTTTCCATCATGCAGACACTTGACAAATAGTAGGGGTCGCCCGCAGAGAGTTGTTCATCCCTGCGAGAAGATTGACTTCTATCTCCTATAACAGGTTATTTTCTTCTCTCTGGGGCCGTCGTGAATCTTGTTTACCTTACCCCTGTGTCACCTTCGTCCGCTCCTCGTGTGCGGGTGTATTTCCAAAAGCCTTCACGCGAGCAGAATTGTGTCCCCGAAGAGAGCTACTCTTTGAGTTATTCCCCATTCCTTTCACACCCGAACTCTGCGAGCGTGTGTTTGTGTGTGCTGAGAGAGAGAGAGAGAGAGAGAGAGAGAGAGAGAGAGAGAGAGAGAGAGAGAGAGAGAGAGAGAGAGAGAGAAGGGGGAGAGAGAGAGAGAAAGAGAGAAGGGAGAGAGAGAGGGGGGGGTGGCAGCATAACATGTAAGTTGTAAAAGATCGTAGTAACTGCGACTCGCCCCAGCGTGAATAACAATAGTAAGAGTAGGTTGTTGCCTCAAATTGGGGGCAAATAGCGGCGGGGACTTGTTACAATAAATTATCTGTATCTCAGTTACATTTGCATAATAGTAATAGGTCACTTGAGAAACGAAAAATCACCTCTATCAGCGCCCACCTTTTCGGTTTGTTAATTCTTTATACTTGTTAGTTTATGTTTAGGAAGAGCCGACTTCGTATATTTATTATTAAATGTTGAAGAGCCTAGAAACCAGATAGGAGTCGCTTGAATACCTCGATAGGAGTGGGGTTTTATTTGTTTTTTGTTTCGTTTAAAAAAAGACAGTACACCAGCTCGTATATCATTCTTGCTAGAAAGGTAACATTTTGAAAGATACTGGGGCCCCCTTTTACAAGGAATAAATAGTTTGTTAGACATAATATTATTTATTCAAGGTCTGCTTTAAGTCCGCTCTCTGAATTAAGTTTTCTTTGTCCCCCGAAATTTAACATTACTATGACATTCAGTAAACTAGAGTACGGTCATACCAAGGACAAGAGATCACTGTTGTTTATTATGTTGTTTTACACTCGGGGCACTGTGAGAGAAACAAATCCAATCTAACGCTAAGCAAATCGGGTCTTATGAGGCAAAAGAAAAGAGTTAAAACTGACAAACGATTGTGGACAAAGAAGTTTCTCTCTACCATCCTGGACGTCAGGAAATCGTTGACCCATGACATAAATTTGTTGTCAGGGGTGTTGTTCTCCTACACTCACAAAGAGAAAGACACGTAACGTACACTTTCTACTTTCCTTCTTTATTGACTTCTTCCATGCCACATCAAAGAGGTTGATTTGATGGTAAAAGAATCGCTTTGTTCTTGTGAAGTCGATTTACCGCATTTAATTAATATGTCAAGTCTTCATCGGATTTAAAATGCTGAGCTTTTAACCCTTTTACAGCCAGGTCTGCGTTATATTGTTATATTGTAAGAACACGCATTGTAGTCTTTGACGAGACAGCGAACGAGCCGTGGCATCGATGGCCCAGTGGTTAAAGGTATACGTGAGGCAGCGTGGTGGAATCAGGCTCTCGTCAAAATAATCAAAGTGAAGAAACTTGCATTTTCCCCCATGTTTGTGAATTTGTATCAAAATTTTGTTTTTTGGCTCAACAGCTTTCATGTCCATTAAAGAACTCATTTCTGTGTGGATTTTTCTGAAAAACGTTGATTAATGGCACACAATATGTAAATTTTCTGTTACCACGGAC
>NW_004797934.1:152441-160799 GCF_000002075.1 Aplysia californica | reverse complement strand
TGTGTGTGTGTGTGTGTGTGTGTGTGTGTGTGCGTGTGCGCGCACGTGTGTCGTGTCGTGTATCGGGCCTGTTATTGAAAGCTGTTGTATCTTAAAAACCCTACTTTTCAGGAGAAGCAAAAAAACAACTGATTTTCTCTTCGCACAGGTGATTAGAGGGTGTGAATTGGTGATTAGAGGATGTGAATTTTCCATATTACAGGTTGAAAAGACGCCGGATTTGTTGATCGATGTTTTGAAACTGCATCTCTTTCAGTTTGAACGGTACCCATAGTTACGATACAAGGCACTGATTTTTTGGCAACAGAACAATCGTAAGTCGAATTACGATAGTTTAGAAACTTCTTTTATGAATTACATAGTATCGTATCTTTAGTTACGATTGTTTCGCAGAGAAAGAGGACATATTGTCAATCTATTATACTCAAAGATACGATACCAGTATTTTGTAAAATAATGTTAGTCAAGATACGATACTTTCTGCAGCTACGATTTCGCCTGAAAAACTTATGATACATTTTCATTAGGACATAACCTTCTTTTATTATTCATTGAGCGCAGTTTTGACATAAGAAAACGGTTTAACATATCATTCAGTGCAAAATATCGTAACTCGAGTTACGCTGATTTTGAAACTCCGGCCTAGAATGTGCGTGCTATTGTTGTGTTCTTTTAGCGGTGATGGTGGGGGGGGGGGGGGTGGCGGTTGAATCACAGCATTCACAACATCGAACAGTTTTTTAGGGGGGGGGGGGTGATTCGCATACTTGTTAGTTTATGTTTAGGAAGAGCCGACTTCGTATATTTATTATTAAATGTTGAAGAGCCTAGAAACCAGATAGGAGTCGCTTGAATACCTCCCGATAGGAGTGGGGTTTTATTTGTTTTTTGTTTCGTTTAAAAAAAGACAGTACACCAGCTCGTATATCATTCTTGCTAGAAAGGTAACATTTTGAAAGATACTGGGGCCCCCTTTTACAAGGAATAAATAGTTTGTTAGACATAATATTATTTATTCAAGGTCTGCTTTAAGTCCGCTCTCTGAATTAAGTTTTCTTTGTCCCCCGAAATGTAACATTACTATGACATTCAGTAAACTAGAGTACGGTCATACCAAGGACAAGAGATCACTGTTGTTTATTATGTTGTTTTACACTCGGGGCACTGTGAGAGAAACAAATCCAATCTAACGCTAAGCAAATCGGGTCTTATGAGGCAAAAGAAAAGAGTTAAAACTGACAAACGATTGTGGACAAAGAAGTTTCTCTCTACCATCCTGGACGTCAGGAAATCGTTGACCCATGACATACATTTGTTGTCAGGGGTGTTGTTCTCCTACACTCACAAAGAGAAAGACACGTAACGTACACTTTCTACTTTCCTTCTTTATTGACTTCTTCCATGCCACATCAAAGAGGTTGATTTGATGGTAAAAGAATCGCTTTGTTCTTGTGAAGTCGATTTACCGCATTTAATTAATATGTCAAGTCTTCATCGGATTTAAAATGCTGAGCTTTTAACCCTTTTACAGCCAGGTCTGCGTTATATTGTTATATTGTAAAAACACGCATTGTAGTCTTTGACGAGACAGCGAACGAGCCGTGGCATCGATGGCCCAGTGGTTAAAGGTATACGTGAGGCAGCGTGGTGGAATCAGGCTCTCGTCAAAATAATCAAAGTGAAGAAACTTGCATTTTCCCCCATGTTTGTGAATTTGTATCAAAATTTTGTTTTTTGGCTCAACACCTTTCATGTCCATTAAAGAACTCATTTCTGTGTGGATTTTTCTGAAAAACGTTGATTAATGGCACACAATATGTAAATTTTCTGTTACCACGGACTTTTAACCTAAGGAAATAACTACTCTTTGGCGGCCATCTTCTCACTAATTTTACCTCCTTCATTAAAAAATATCTCGACTTGTATTCATGATAAATGGATATTTTTTTCAACCACATAAAGACAAGTGAAGAAGCTTTAAGATGATACCAATAACTCTGCCTGCCCAAAAATTGACGAGAGCCTGATTCCACCACGGTGCCTCACATTAATTATTATGCTTTCGGACTCGCAACCGTAAGGTTGTAGGTTCGAATTCCGTCATTGTGTCCCTGGGAAAGGTACTTTACACGAATTCTCCTCACTTCACCCAGGTGGAAATGGGTTCCCAGCTAAAGACAGCGAAAGAATTTGTCTGTTTGTATTTGAGCGCGTGCAATCCGCAGTTCATACTGTATGCTTCCTGTGAAGCCTAGAATATCTCTGAGCGTTCTAGAGTCTGGTGAGGGTAATAATAGTAGTTGTAAAGCGCATGGAGCATGCTGTAGGGAGTGGATATGTGCTATATAAACGCAGTTTTTATTGTTAATTATTAAGTAGATGGGTTGGGGAGAATCGGTAGAAATGGACGTTGGGATCGGGAATCAGAATGGAAGAAGGTGGGCGGGTAGAGGAGGGTGGGGGGGGTCGGTTGTGAATAGACTGCTGAGATTTGCCAAATAAAGTCAGGGACTCCCAGGAAGAAGCTAATATGTGTGTCATCGTTAGGAAATCAGGCCCTCGTCAAAATAATGAAATGGAAGAAAGCAACATTTTCCCGCCCACTTGGACAAGTTTTATCTATTAACTCTTTATGTAATTATTTTAGCTCAACGTCTTTTATTTTCATTTAAAAATAGACCACGCAAAACATCGAAAGAGGGAGTCAAGGATACCCTGAGAAATTTTTTAATCACCATTGAAAGAGCCACAGGGCAGTCCTTCCGTAAAAAACTACATCCCCCCCTTGGCTTAAAGAGGTGCAAAAGTAAAAGTAAAATTTAGAGAAAAAAATACATTTCTGTGTGTGTTTACAGAAAAACGTTGATCAGAGGCACAGAAAAAGTTTTTTGTTTTGTTTTCAATGACACTCAAACTTTGGAAGACACCAAATCTTGGCGGCCATTTAATTACACCAGGCTACTCCAACCTCCTTCAATCGTAAATACCTCGATTTCTGTTTAGGACAGATGGGTATTTCTTTCATCAAAAGGAAGGCAAATGAACAGGCGATAATATTATGCTAATAACTACATATGCCTAAAAATTGACGAGCGCCTGAATCCATTATGTCGTGACACATATTATTGGTGGGTGGTTGGCGGGTGCTCTGGTGTGGTTTGCTCCTTCTTTCCTCTTAAAAATATATCGACTCTATCTCCCCATCTTCTTTTTTGTGTTTGTTACTCTCTTGTAACACCTCTAATCTTTGGCACTTATATGACCTTATTGTGTTGCAAGGGCCGTATAACTTACGAAAACTATTTTTTTTTAAAACCAACACATTATAGCAGCACCAAAAGTTAAAGACAATGCCAGTTACTTAACAGAAAAGATCAAGCTAGCCCTATTATTTGAAATTTGAGAGCTCAAAGCTTTAAATGCTCTCCTGAAAATGGGAGTGAAAAATAAAAAGTTTACCTCTTTTATGGCATCATGTGGGGACTGATACACATGTAGCCACCTTCGACACCTGCTTTGATAGGAGTGTGGGTGGAGCGCCTGTTTCACCGTTAGGATATTTACGATGCGAGGATGATGTTGAGGAGGAGGAGGAGGAGGAGGAGGAGGAGGAGGAGGAGGAGGAGGAGGAGGAGGAGGAGGAGGAGGAGAAGGAGGAGGAAGAGAAGGAGGAGGAGGAGGAAGAGGAGGAAGAGGAGGAGGAGGAGGAGAGGAAGAAGAAGAAGCTTTTACTACTTAGCTTATTAATAAGACGAGTGAAATGCACATCCATTCATAAGTGAAAATAATGAGAGCCCCTCCCCTGAGGATACTTCACGGAGTATTCCGCTACTGGTCCGCCCTACAGAAGAGGGCACTGCGTGGGAGGTTATCTGCCAAGGACCACACAGTGCAACCTATCCAAAATGCAAAACAAAACAGGCAGCATTAGAAAAAACAAACAAAAATATAATAAAAACATATGAAAGTCAAACAGGAACGCAACCTTATGCACAGACAGTGACTAATGACTATACCGCTCCAAAAGAAAAACCCGAGCTACACGATGGGCCAACAGTTGGAAAGATCTCCGCCGACACTTTTTCCAACTCATAAAGAGAGCAGGAAGAGAGGAATTAAAACAGGTACTAGAACATTCCGAGAGTAGGGAAACATCATCAACAGACGCCACCAAAGATAAAAAAAACCTGTAAAAACTCCTAGAAAAACAGAAAAACACAACAAAAAGAACAACTTAAACGCGACATTCAAATTTCTCATTTATCAAGCTTGGATTCACCTGAGGAGGAAGCACAGATTCAGGAGAAAAAACCCACCCAGCTCAAACGTTCTCACCGAAACAAAACTATACAACACCTTCAACAACACGCAAGTCCGGTGTTCGTATTCGATCTGAATCGTGGTCACCGGGTTCAAATGAACCTCCAAGAGGAAAAAGGCAGCGGAAAAAAATTAATTTCCCTATAAGAAAAGTAATGGTCTACATTTGGATCTATATTGAAAATGTCAGACACTGAAAGTATTAAACATTCAAATGAAAAGTTAACAATTCTACAAAGGAACGCAAGGGGCATTTTAAGAAAGAAATCTGAACGTGACTGGTTGGCACAGAAGGAACTGAGGCGAGATATAATAGCGTTACAAGAAAAACCACCCCTAAAATAGCATGTCAACTTCAAACTAAAAAACTTTTCAATCATTCGAAAAGATGCTAATCACACTCTTTCAGAGAAATAGGTAGGTGCAACAACGAAACGTGAAATTGTATGGCAATTACAATCTTCCTTGAAAACGAACGCAAATTCACATAACAAATGTACACAGAAGAATTCTAGCTCATAGACAGAAAACGGGAATATTTTGGAACTCCCTTATGTAACCATTCCAGATAGGGAAACTTCAATAGTAGCCATACAATTATGGGGAGATAAAATAAATCAGGCTGGGAATATTGTTTTTAGACAGGATAATCAAAAAAGAAGTATTACTATACATAATACAGGGAGTACGACAAGAATAGGGGAACATACAAATCATAAAGAATCTGCAACTGACCTCACATTATCAAACAACCTGAGAAGAAACAAAGAAGTTAATTGGAACATGATGGAGGATGCTATGGGATGTGATCACTTCCCGATAACAACCAACTGGCAAGAAAAGAAAACATCCTTTTGTCCCCCCCCCCCAAAAAAAAACCAACAAACAAACAAACAACAACAAGAAACAAATTATTTTCAAAACTAAAAAGGCAAACTGGGAGTAGTTCAAAATCCAAGCAATCATGTGTAGATGGGAAGAACTAAAAATGACAATATAGATGTGTACCATGATAATAGAGTTAAAAACGTAACCGAAATAGCCAAATAAACAATTAATACCTAATAATGCAACAAGACCCCAAAAACCATTCCCAAAAAAGCAAAACAGTTAGTGTATTGGTGGAGTGAAGAATGTAATCAGACAAAAAGAACAGAATGAAGGCCCTCAAAGAGTATCAAAAACGTAAAACAGAAGCAACTCTTAAAAGATGCAGAGAGACCAGAAATCTTGCAACCAGTACCATAAGAAACTTTAGGAAACAAACATGGAAAAACTACTGTAAATCTATTAATATTGATATGAAAATTTCACAAGTGTGAAGAACTATACGTGCAATTGATGGAACAAATAGATCTACACTTGTCTTCTGAAATCACTTAAGAACTTACTTCAAACACAGACATAGCTGAAACGTTAGGAAAACATTACCAATTTGTTAGTAGTGATGAAAACCTCGAGTGTGGTTAAAAACGCATAGCTTTACTTATTGTTAAATACCTCCTTAACTATCGAACTTAGATTCTCTTTTGCAAAATGACTTATATCAATTTGTCTTAACAGATGAATATTTTTTAAAACTCCTGCACACTGTATTCTAGAAACTTCCTTAATAAATACTAATAAAAAAAATCCCAGTCGGTGGTTTCTACAGATTTTTAAAAGTTTACAGCTCTGGCAATATCGCTTTTAAACTAAGTCTGTAATTTTTTTCCTAATCGCAACATTATGCTTATTGAACGTATGTTTGGGGAACCTTTAGTGCAAAAAAATGTGTTCAGTAAACAATTAATTTCCGGTAAGAGGTTTGGCCACTAAAAAGTGCCACTGACGAGCTGTGACGTAGGCCATGTACGTATGCAAAATGTGTGCGAGAAGCGGGAAGAGTTGTAAACAATCCCATTTTCCGCGTGATGGAGATTTATAGTATTTTATATATTATTAAATTTATGAAGAGAAATTTTTTAATCGAGCCTCAGTTGTTGTGGGGAAATGGTATAAAGTTAAGACAAATTGATACAAACTGATGTACGAAATATGGATGACATATTGATTCACCTGTTAAAGAGATATTTGAGGATAAGTCGCGCCACGAATTTTTGACCGCTCTAAATGCGCATCTTTCAGAATTAAAATGCATAAACATGAAGAACTCAATCTCCGTCTATATCAAAAGCAAGAAAATGACTATAAAGAGGAAAATGCAGATACAACTTATAACGAAATGAATGAAATATTAAGATATTAAGAAAGAAGAAACAATACATCTCCCCCCCCCCCCCTCCCCCCCCCTCCCCCGGTTCTGATTCCCTAATATATGAAATGAATGACCAATTACAAGACAACGCAAAATGGTTATAGTAGACTTTTTCAACAACATCTGGAATAAAGGCAAACGTCTGTTGGAGTTCAAACACGTCACAATATTACAAATATTAAAACACAATGAAGACCTATAGACCGATCTTTCTCACTCTCACCAGTGTTCTTGGAAAAGTTTTAGAAAAAATAATAAATAATCGACTCATCCACATCATTGAAAAAAAAAAGAAAAAGATTATTCTATGTCAATCATTGGAGATTCAGAAGAAAATGGTAAACCCACGATCAGTTATTGAGATTAACTCATGAACTGGATGAGAGTAACGCAGCAGTTTTCTTGGATCTAGAGAAAGCTTACGATCTATAGAAAGAAGAAACCCTTGAACAACATATTATATGAAAATGGAGATAACAGGTAATATGTATAATTATATTAAGGACTTTCTTTATGAAAGGACATTTCAGGTTAAAGTTGGAGTCGTATTATCTGAAATAAGAAGTCACGAAAATGGTTCACCCCAACGGGCATTAATCTCTCCCACATTGTTCAACATATTGATAAATTCAGTAGGAGAAATAGAAGAAAAATATCCAAGGATGAGCATAGGACAGTTTGCTGATGGCACTGCACATTGTGGCTAAAAGCCAGACATTCTCCCGGAAAGAGAGCAAAAAGGAATACCACTTTCATTTTAAAAAGCGATTGATAAATCGACGAATGTCCTCATCGAGACTCTTACAAATCTTGGACTTAAAGTAAATATAAACAAAACTTAAGCAATTTTCTTTAACTTAACTAGAAACTATGCCCAGACCTGCTGAAAAATTGAACAAATGTCCATACTACAAAATCAGTAAAATATCTGGGAGTTACGTTTGATATTCTTCAGTTTAAGTTTAAGGAGCATATAGTTGAAAAATCTGATAAAGGAATCAACACTCATTAATATTCTGAAATACACAGTAGGAAAAACCTGGGGGATAAATTCGAAAATAAAAACACTGATAAACAAAAAATCTTGTACTGCCAAGACTTGCCTATGGAGAGGGAATGTACGGCCAGGGAGCAAAAGTTCAACTACAGAACCTGGAATCCATTCAGAATTGAGCTTTGAAAAAAATCACTAATTCTACACGGGCTGCAAGCATCGTGGCTTTATCAGTCCTAATCAAAATCGCTCTACTTTGGATGAAAAGACAAGAAAGCAAGGTCAAAATAAGGCATAGATAGAATAAATTATAATAAAGAAAACAACGCTAGGAATGTCTACAGAGACAGAAGAAGATCGCAAACAAACATCTCAAAACTAAAAACAGCATTGTGGAAAGCCCCCAAGCGATTATGGAACTTTGAGAGTAAAAAAAAAGCATGTCCACCACACTGAAACAAGAACTACTCTTATGAGAATATTGCGACATTAAAACTAGAACGCGTGGGTTATTTTTATTTTATTTTATTTATTTTTTTGTTTTACAATTTTGTTCAAGAAATGCTTTAGTTCTAGTAAGCGTTATCCTACTTTCAACACAGTAGTGTTGAAGATTAGAAGTGTTACAAGAGAGCAACAAACACACAGAAAAGCTGGAGAGATAAGGGTGATATATGTTTTAACGGGAAAGAAGGAGCAAACCACACCAGAGCACCCTCCAACCACCCGCAAGCATAATCTGAGATAACAGGGGAAGGGTTGCAGGTTGCGGGCATAGGAGCGTGTC
>NW_004797934.1:147232-149739 GCF_000002075.1 Aplysia californica | reverse complement strand
CGTGCGTGCGTGCGTGCGTGCGTGCGCGCCTGCGTACGCGTGTACGTGTCCGTTGACAAGTGTGTTTATCTTTCTCTTCTCCATCTTATTGGATTCCAAGGCTTGCATGCCTTCGTGCACGCGCACATCTGTGTACCTGTGAATGTTTGTGAGCTCCAGTCACACCTAGACGAAACGTTTGCCCCGCTGGTCAAGCTGTCTTGTGCTACGTCCGCTGACCTTAAGCCAAAACCCACTGGCAACATTACTGGCCATCTCGGGTTTGGAAGATGCCTTCTTGCCTCATTATTCACCGTCTCTTTTCTGCGCTTTTTTTTTTCTTTCCTCGTTTTTTTGTTTTTTTTTATTTTTGTGTAGAACATAGTGGCTACATCATTCTGACCATGCCCTCATATTAAAATAAATGGGACATTCATATCTCGCAGTTTTTAAGACAAAAGTTTTCAGTCTTTTATTTTTTCAGTTGAGTACATGAATTTAGATACTCTAATAATACTAATAGCTAATGATCACGATTACTGAAATAGCTCTTGTCTCAAGAGAGAAAGGAAGAACCCTAAATACAACAACAACAACAACAACAAACAAAACAAAAAAACAACACAAACACATACACGAATATACATACACACGTAAAAACACACACATAAGCACACATTATACACTAAAACACACATATTCATATATGGGTCTACTCCAAACAGAGCGAGGTATTAGTCCAGTAGGTATCCTGTCAGGTTTCGTGTGTAGATGACCATAGTACTAATACACCATCAGGGCATTCTAAACTTAAAACTTAAACATGGGTAACTGTTTGCTTTTCAATTATTACCAACGACTCGCCCCGAATGTACATCCATATACGGACGTGCAGCCTACTCTCAAATTACCTTGCCATTATAAAATTGATTTAAAACCTCCATTCCCACAAGCAAGGAGAGTGGACGTGAATGGCAGCAGGGAACAGAAATCTTCAATATCTGTGGGGCATCGTTGTGAAATCAAGCGTATGTCTAAATGATAATCGAAGAAACCGGCATTTTCTTGATGGTTTCACAATTTGTATCGATTTTTTTTTCTTCAGGTGGAACACCTTTTATGTCCATTTAGAAACACCTTTCTCTGTTGATTTTTATCGAATGTTGTTTAAAAGCAGCCCCCCAAAAGTTAATAAAATAAAATACATTTTCAGTTTCCAAGGACTTTCAAGCTGTGAAAGTCATCAAGCTTCAGCAGCCATTTTCTCCCTATTGTTTTACTCTGAAACTAGAAGATCCCCACGTCCTTTAGTCGCAACTATATCGTTGAACTTTTGTTCAAGACAGATGAGATATTTTAAAATATCGAAAGCAAGACAATTATTGACAAGCTTTAAAAATGATGCCAACAACTCTACAAGCCCAAAAATTTACTAACGCCTGATTCCACCTCGTCGTGACACATACAATGCATGGCGCTGATCACAGGCCCGTAGTCGCTAAGAATTATTTGGTTATACGGCCCAAAAATAAGCACAATCTTGCAGTTAGCTTGGAGTTTAATCGAACGGCGATAGGAAATACTGTCAGATAGCTGTCTTTGAAAAGCCAATTTGAATAGTGTTCGAGAAGCCCATGGCTAATCAATTTTTGTATACGCTTTTACTTCGCGAGAAAGCACCATAGCTTAGCAAACATGGAGTGACATCACAACCTGTTAGAAGTCGTGTCCAGTTATTGTGTAGCAGAGCAGACGGCAGCAAATCTGCACCAGGTGACCCCAACAGACGACAAACTTCGGCCCTGAACTACTAAGGCAAGGGAAGAAATCTAGTCAAGGAATTGCTGGGTCAATGTTGGAGTTATTCCCCCCTTGTCTCCAGTCTGTTTGCCAGGATGAGGAGAAGAGAGCGAAAAAATGTGTTGCTTCGTATGCGAATCAAAGAGAAATCAAACAGGCTAGTGTTGGTTCGCGATTCTGGCCTCGCCGAATGTTTGGCGGTATGAGGTTTGTCAGCAATCCTTGAGAATCCTGGCCACTGGCGCGATACAGGCCAAGGCTTTGCTATCTGCAAATTTGATCTTGTGACTTGTACAGGCAAATTAGCACTACGTGAGGGTCATTGGGTGCAAAGGAACATCAACGTTAGACATTGCATCGCCGACTCCTCAGAAACAAGTCTGTCTGGGACAGAAAAGAAAATGAGTGTTAAAAATCATAACTATTCTTCGCGGAAGTCACGAAGCACTGGGTTTGGGAGCGAAACGAAACGATGCATTTTAATCCTAGGCCTATACTATAACCACTTGATGCAATGGCTTAGATTGCGTTCAACGCCGTAGCCTGTTACACACAATATACAATAATAATAATAATATACAGTGGAGTCCCCCCCAGAAAAAAACAACTTAAAAATGTAACTATCCAATCTCAGAGTTAAAGCATCGCATTACCTACTCATGCACATGCAGCACACCAATTTAAAGCTTAATAAATTCTGCATCAACTTATACACTAATATTTATTCA
>NW_004797934.1:145583-146019 GCF_000002075.1 Aplysia californica | reverse complement strand
GGCTCTAATACATACTGAACATAATTATTTGTCATTTCATCCCAAAAGTCGCAGAGAGTTGCAAACAAAGGGTCTGAATCGGGAGCGAAGTCGCCTTTCTTCTGCTGCCCTTTCATGGGATTTCACATACCTGTAAGATTCATATCGGGGGGCTATTTACTGGTGACCACTCCAACGTTGATTTGATTTGGTTTACCATGAATTGTCTTGTGGCAATGGCCCTGAGAGAAATGCTTTGCTATGTATGCAGATGTCTACTTAAATGACAATACAACAAAAATAAGGGTAAGACATGACGTTTGAGCACTTGCACGATTTAATCCTCATATCCACACCATCCAGTGATTCTTACGAGAGCGGTTTTGTTCGTTCTACCCCTTACCACCCAAAACCATGGCAGTTTCGTGGCCTCTGCTCACACACACACACTCACACA
>NW_004797934.1:140749-143532 GCF_000002075.1 Aplysia californica | reverse complement strand
TATGTCGCCCATGCCCACTATGACCTCCCTCGTTCATTATGTCCTTCCTCGTTCATTACATGTATGTCGTTGTATGCTCTCCCCACTCCCGTGTTCATTTTGTAGTCCCATGTTCATTATGTCGTACCATGTTTATTATGTCGTACTATTTAAATTGTTATTATGTCGTCCGATGTTGTAAGAAAGTTCTTTTATTTCTACATCTAGTTCCCTCAGGTCTCCTGGAATATTCACACATTGTTATAAAGCTTTCAGAGCCTTCTGAGGAAGTATATTAAGTGCTTTAGATATGTGATTCTTTGTAATTTGCCTCATTGAATATTTTAAATTCATTTTATGGTCACCTTCTTCATCAGTGTCATGGAAACTCATGTGTATCAATGGACATGATTTTCTGTTGCAAATATCTTTTTGATTTTGAGCCTTACATAAATGCCAAAATTGGATTGCTCATTAAAAATTACATAGACATGCAAAGTTTTGTTGTAATATCTCAAAAGGTTATTGTTTTATGTCAAAAAACCTGTTTCTATCATGATTTTGCTTGAGATTTTACTCCCCAGTCCAAACGTAGTACTTTTGGCGTGTTTGGAAGATTCCTATTTCGTTATTATTCCACTTAAGCTCCTGGAAAATTAGGTGTACACTCTGTGGTCTGGTATGCATGAAAACCTTTAAAAACGGTGTCTAATGAAGCTTTTGACGAAGACACACCGGCTTAAAGATGGGGTTCGAATCTGACTGAAAAAGTGAGAAAACATTCTTAGAGAGCCGGGGTCCACAGCGTCAGCACTCATGCTTCATCACAAAGTACGTAAGTTAACGTAGCGGCTAGCCCGTGTCCACAGCTTCCTCACACGTACGGTAATTTTTTTTTTGCGCACCAGCCCTCGATCTAGAGAAATGGCGTTAACAAGAAGAATTTTTTTATGGTGGTGGTTGAGGTGGAGGTATATGCAAAGTCACCGCCGATTCTGGGTACATCCCATATGCAAAGAACGAGGCAAAGCCGGAGAATTTAGAATGTTGCACCAAATTCTTGATGATAACGAAACATGCTTAGCATATTTTCGTATGACGAAGGCAAGCTTTCAAAGCCTTTTGGAATTATGTGGACTACATATTCAAAAACAGAATACGAACTGGAGGAAGGCCATTTCACCAATTGAAAGGCTGACAACTGAGGTAAGATGTTGCTGCTGCTGCTGATGCTGCTTGATGCTTCTGTTGTTGTTTTTGTTGTTGTTGTTCTCCTCCTCCTCCTCCTCCTCCTCCTCCTCCTCATCCTCCTTCTTCTTTTTCGCTGTTGTCATTGTAGTATGACCTAAGTATATAGTCTTTACCGTATCCGTCATTTAAGTAAAAGCCCACTCTGTGCCTCCCAAAGAGCGTGTTCTTTTCAGGCACGTTTGTTTACTTTGAAAAACGGGAGCAGAAATAAACAAATAGCAAAACGACTATTGAAATTCAGAATAACAAATTCAATAATTAACAATGATGTAACTTTACTGACTATTTTTAAATCAACATCATGCCAAACGAAAAAACAAAACACCCCCCCCCGAAAAAAAAAATCACAGTTTGGAGACTGAGATCAAAGTCAAGTGGCATACATTTAATTTTAAAGGTAAAAGTGGGCAAACAAAAGATAACCATCTTTCTTCTAAAAGGTAATCAAAACGTACAGTACGCACGGAAAATGTTTGACATGCAAGACGTCTCACATTTTTCACGTAAGCGTGAGGAAGCGTGTCGTCCGCAGTGAGCCCAGGTAATATAGAAATAAAAGGTTGAACGCTTCCATATGCACTTTGTGAGTACGTAAGCGTACGAAAGCGGAGTATGAGTATGTGGACTTGGCTCTTAGTCGGAGCAAATTTCAAATGGTTATTAAAAAATTATTTTTCATCCGATTTCTTTGATTTAAAAACCTATGTTCATGGTTTGATACAAAGAATGCATTTAAAATGAAAAAGACAACATATTGAGCATTTGAAATTTTAGGTTGACACACCTACTAATTATGTAGTCTCTCGTTCATCATTTCGAATCATGTCATCCCACCTCCGTATTCTTCATACTGTCCCAATTTCATTATGTCGTCCCATGATCATTACTTCACGAATGGAGTATGTATTAAGGGGAAAAAGAGATTTGTAGATATCTATGTTTTGCGTCCATATCTACATTATTTAGATCGTTTAGGAGACGGGCTGCATCAACCCTGCCTGTCATGGTCAAACTCGGCTGAGAGCATTACAACGTGCCAGGTACTGATTCAACGGGTAACGAGAAAGAAAGAAAGAAAAATAGTAAATTCAGGCAGCACCCTCCAACCACCCACTTCAGACTGATCGAGAGTTTGGCTTGTTGTCGATTTCAGTTCTTGGGAGGTAACTCCATTATTTCTGGTGTGTGCATGATTAGTATGCGGGCAAATTGTGTCCCATTTTACATCACCGAAGCTACAGCACGGACATAGTCGTCACTTGTGATGGGACAGTGCTTACGTTAAACTTCATTAAACTTAATTAAAGTCACCCAGTGGGTTGCAATTCTGACGTCAAAGTTTCTACCTAAACACTGCAGAGTCACCGGCAGTATGGCAACTCGCTCAAAAGACACTGTTTTTTTCTTTATTGGAAAGTACAGAATCCATGAATGTCTGTGGAAGTCCAAAGACTACAGCAACAGATTAAGAAAGTGGGTGTACTGATAACATGTGTGTGTGTGTGTGTGTGTGTGTGTGTATGTGTGTGTGTGTGAGAGAGAGAGAGAGAGAG
>NW_004797934.1:137433-140292 GCF_000002075.1 Aplysia californica | reverse complement strand
ACACACACACACACACACACACACACACACACACACACACAATTCGGAAGTGACATTACCTAAAATGAAATGTAGTTCCAGGCTACCACTGGGGTCACATTGGGGCTGATGCTTGTCTTACATGAACAAGAAACAGCTGGTTGTGATCATCAATATAAATGTATAGACATCGAAGGTGGTTATTCTTTGCTTTTAAAAAAAAATGCATGCTCCCTGTTTATAGAACAATGCTGCCTTCCAAAGTCAAAGTCAAAGGTAGATGGATGTAACTGTACATTTCATGATTTTGAGAAAAAAAAAAGCAAAATCTGTTCATGTTTTGTCTGAAGTTATAAATGCTTCAAAACATACTGAGTAGAAATATCTATTCTTCACTCTGCCATCCATAATGGGATTGAAATAAGTCATTTACTTAGTTTTACTGCTTTGAGAACTAAAACATTTCCGATGTAAATACATAACGCTGCCTTTGACAAAAGAAGGATATGATGGGCCAGAACAGTACCACAAACAAATAAAATACATGTAAAAAACTCGATTCTTTCAGTTACATCATTGTGCCTATGAGCTGGATTTTGTTGCTACTCCAGACAGTTATATATATGGGATTTTTGGAGGCAATCCACCACAACGCCAATAAACTTTGACCTCCATTCAGAACTGACTTGACCTAGTATACAGACAACTCTTGGGTCACCATGGGGGTCACATTGGGGCTGGTACTTCATCAAACATGAAGAGGAATCAATTTTGTCACAGCAAGGTGAAATCAGGAGCTCGCAATTTTTTGGGCATACAGTATTGGTATTAATCATCCTAAACCTTGTCTTGTTTCTGATGAAAAGAAACAAACCCATTCACCTGAACAACATAGGAAATATTTGCCACTGAAGGAGGAGGGGGTTATCTGATGTCAGGGGTAAAATAAGTGAAAATAATTGCCGCCAGAGTTTGGTGACTTCCAAAGTTTGAGTGACCTTGGAAACTGCAAATTTACATTTTTGTATGCCTTTGATCAATGTTTTTCAGAAAATCCACACAAAAAATGTGCTTCTCAATTTTAATAGGAAAACCAAAAGAAAAATGCTGGTTTCTTTGATTTCAGTCCTTGTACTTTGACAAGCGCCTGATTCCATCATCCTGTAACACAACTGGCTGTGACCGTGAATATGTGCAAACGCATGGGGGGGGGGGAAATTATCATATTACACATTAATTGTTACAGAATGAAATTATGAAATTGTAACACACTTGTTACAGAATGAAATTGAGACATTACACACTTGTTACAGAATGAAATTATGACATTTAAATTACACACTTCAGACTTGACGGAAAGAATTTTAAAAATAGGCAAACCAAACATCAGTTCATCAGATCACCTGCCAACCACCCACATTCCACATGTTAGTTATCAATCATCATTAAGAACGATCATTTAGGCCCAGATCTAGATCTAGATCTACCAAAGAGAAAAAAGATGAGTGTGTGCAAATGACCTCCGCCTGCAAACTGGTCTCCCAGTCTCTGTCTGATGAAATTGATCTCTATCTCGGACACAGATCCCAACAAACTAAATGGCACTGGGTAACATTTACGCGCGATAGGAACAGGCAAAGAGAAACTAGCACAACACCATAGACAGACCAACTTAGCACAAGGTTTTGACGTGCTGTGCCCAGGCTACAATGAAATTAAACAAAATCATCGTTAGATCTACTGGTGTGTGGTGCACACTCGTAAAGCGGGAAGGGTCAAAGTTGGCAGACAGACACCATAACTTTTGTTTCCCCGCTTATTGTACTCAAAGGAAATACGCATGCAGTAGGAAGACCAACAGCGTGCAAGCTGTGATGTCGTATGCTTTACAGAATGTATTTATCATACCATGTGTGTTTGCTTTTGTAAAACTTCAAATACAACACAACACAACACACCACATGCTTATTGCGACTGCGACTTCGTGGAGGGTGGTTGGTGTAACATTGTTACATGGGTACAATAATGCTGTCTGGGACATGCATGGATCGACCAAAAGCAAGTCAGATATAGAATATTCAAAATAAGTTGATAAAACTACTATATTAAAGGCAAAATACTTACCCTCCGGCGATCAAATGGATAACATTATTCCTCGATTCCATAAAGCCTACGTCCGTTCACCATCAAAGTCGAACTAATGTCTTGTTATTATTAAACCCGTACACATGGGTCTCTTGGTATAGTAACCAATCCGCAGAAAGCGGGTCATTGGCCTTGAATTTGATTGGTTGATCGAATGACCTTTTTATTCATGCAGTCTCCTCGTGCTGAGAGAGCGCTGGGGAAACCTGGAAGTTGTGCCTGGTATCTGGGTTATTTTTAGACCAGACAAGGGGTTTCCCTGACTCAGTCGGAGCCAAGACACGCGAACTTAGAGTTAGAGCAGAGAAGAAGAATCAGTCACTCGACAGCTGCGCTTGTTATTGTGAGAGAGTGAGTTGGTCGATAATTTTTTGTTATCCTGTCTGAAGTAGATAAACTACCTACCCCCCCCCCTCAACACCCCTCTCCCCAGCCCAGTTGGCCATTGACATGTTGGGAAAACAAAGATTGCCAATTCACCAACTTTAAATCTAGGCCAGGAGCGCAGACCAGTCCACGCGTTCATCGTTCATGATGATTTGAATGACAGCGCGGGTGATAAGCGACGTGTTTTCAGACACAATATCCACTGTCCACATTAAAAATGTGAGTTAAATAAATCATGAAAACATGCCAATATTGACAGCGATGGTTAAAGAGTGGCCACAAGGCCTACTTTAAACTGTAAATGGTTGAGAGGGTGCAATTAAACAACACTCCCTTTTTTTTTGGGGG
>NW_004797934.1:134765-137333 GCF_000002075.1 Aplysia californica | reverse complement strand
TCCCCCCCCCCCTTCCACCCAGCTACTGAATAATTAAAAGCTAGCCTGGATATAGAACTGTATAATGCATTGTGCAGGAGTCTGTGGAAATGGAAACAAATGATGTTGCTCACATTGCTATAGCAAACACTCGGGTTCAACTAAATTGAAGGTCGGGCTCGACGATTTTGTTATTCCGAGTTCCAATGTAATGCAAATGAGGAGTTCACTGGAAAAACGGGGTTGGTCACAAACTGAAAATTATGAGGTTGTCAATTTTGAACGCTTGTTGACTCGTAACTGTATTTCTATTCGAATGTTGGTCGATTATAAATTGTTGTTTTCTATTCAACAAACATAACAATAAACCATCAGTCAAACAAATTTGAAGTTACGAGTCCACAAGCTTTCAAAATTGACACCCTCACAATTTCCAGTTTGTGACTACCCCTGTTTTTCCTGTGGACTCCTCAAAAGTAATTGTCGAAGTTTCAGGTCTCCATCTACACAATCAGGATCATTTAGGAAGTGGATTGCTTCAAACTCAAACCTGCCTGTCCCAGCCAACCCAGGCTGAGAGGGAAACAGCACCAAAGGAGGAAATCAAAGACACTCAATACAAATTTTCCCCAGTCAGGTATTGAACTTATGTCCCTTGCATGCTATGGAAAATTGCTTAACCCTATCCGTACATCATGTTTCACTATCATATCCATACGACGTGTAGAACTCTGTGCCACCATTTTCCACAGAGGGAATTTACTCGTCAATCCGAACCGTACCCTTTGCATAGCAGACTGTCAAAATGATTTTTAGAGAAATACTGAAAGTTTAAAAGAAATCTTCGCACTAGAAGTATTCTAAAATGTGAAGAATAAAACCCCGAGGGTACAAAATAACCCCAGGGCGTATGGATAAAGTTAACCACTATACCACAGATGACGGTAGCTAAAGATTTGAGTGTCAAGTGGAACATTAAACTTCAACAAAGACAAATACAGTTGAACATCTGTCATAAAAATGGTATCACAATTTGACCACCAGGTATTTTGAACAAATGAAAAATATATAAATATTTTACTTCAATAATAACAAGAAGTATGGTAATAACAAATAACAAGCAATCTTGTTGCACAATTTAAGCATGCAAATATGATACCCCCCAAAAAAATATGAGTGATTATTCTTCTTTCTTTTTAATCATTCATTTCTCAATCACAAGCAAAAAAAGCCCTGGTGACTGTATTTTATTCCCAAAACGGCCAATGCATTTACTGATAACAGACAAACAAACAAAAGTTTTACATGTGACATCAATGTCCACTGCCTCACTTCAGACTCAGACATGAGTACTTTCTTTCTCTTTATCCTTTCTCTTGTATGTATTGTTAAATGTCAAGGGGAAGTGCAATTTTCTGTCAACAGCTAGGTGGGTGGCTTCTGTTGTTGACATGTCATTCTGTTGGAGGACTGTTAAGGCCACTAAGCCAAGTTTTGCGTAGTCAGCCATATTTCCCTAGTTCAAGATCCAAAAATGGGTAAAAGAAAAGATGATTTTGCATAATTTGAGACAAAAAAGTGTAATCATACGCATTGCAATGATCTCAGAGGACTTGGGCAAATTTCGCGTACTCATTAAAAAGAGGCCTGATCCGGATGTTGCTAGTGGGCCTATCACACATGAGCTCAGCACTGCAAAGTGAACGGGAGATCATTCCAAATCAGTCCGGTGACAAGCCGCGTCCAAGCCTGCGCCGTCATTTGGCGCAATTAATTAGCATTTTACAGACATCAACCCGGCGAGTTTGTGGGTGGGAAAAAAGTGTAATTTTCCCTACATTTGCATCAGCCTACTTTCATAATTAGGGCCGTTTTTGTGCAATAATTATGCAAAAAGCGTAAAACTAGGGAGGTATGGTCTGCCCTTGCCTTTGTATCACGATCACGACTCTTGTGCTTTTGAGTTGTTCAGACAGGAGCTGGGGGGGACAATACAACTGATTTGGAGAAACTGCCAGCAGTTTCCAAAAGTGACAGAGTTATCTTCCCTGCTTCTACCCACTTGTTTTTGTCAGTGGATGTAAATGTCCTGAGGTTTTCACTTGTTTGCAGTGCGGACTTCAGAAATCTGAAATATTAAAATTCCGAAGTGAGAATCATAAATTGTAGTTTAATTTCCTGTCAACAGCAAGCTCTATATGTGTTTTACACATTATTTGATTCAATATTAGTTTACAATGAGTTGGCACAATAGCAGCTTAATTTTTTCCACAAAGTTGGTCAGGATAATGGTGAAAACTGAAAAGAAGAAGACAAAGCAAACTACTCCACAGGCTCCACTTAGCATTCACTTCACAGCAAAACAAAGTAATGAAATAAAACTGCAGTTGAAGACTATACATTCATGTACTATCACAACAAGAGCAGAGAACCACAGTAGAAGTTTAAAATGCTTCAAATTTTCCATGAGTTCAAATTTTTACTGTAGGTAAGGCAGTCTGTCTCTATTCATTTCATTGGATAACAATAACAAACAAACACACAGGCAAATGCAAAAAGAAAAAACCTCTGTCATTTTGAGGGGGGGGG
>NW_004797934.1:132360-134665 GCF_000002075.1 Aplysia californica | reverse complement strand
GCAAATAATAATAGTAATTATTATAATAGTTTGACCGTCAATGTCTAACAATGACTAATCCATCTGAAGAGAAGAATATTTCTTAAGCAAAATATATAAAGACAGGATTAATATGACTTATGACTTCTGCTATGCCAGTGAGACCAAATCTGTCTAAGAAAAGTTTACAACAATGTGAAAAATTATAAGTCTTTCTTCAAAACTTAACACTTTTCCTCTGTTTTGAGCCTGTTTCTCAATGCTACGATATGCTAAACATACCTCTGTAGGGCCTTGCACGTTTTGTTGTCCCAGTTGTTGTAGTGGTCCAGACGACAGAACAACCATGCAGACAGAGCCAGGACAAACTGGCAGAACAAGCTGATGCTGGGAACACTGCCAGGCAAGAGCAAAAAGACATAAACAGGTCAGCTGTGACTTCAGTTGATCATCATTGCTTTCTCACCCTGCACCAGGGTGTAAGCCATGGACAAACACTTTCCACCTTTCTCTATCCTGGGCTACCCTCTTGATGTTATTCCATGTCTTCCCACTTTTCTGTACATCAATTTCTGAGGCTTGTCTCCAGGTTCCACGTGGTCTACCCCAGTCGATGCTTCAAATTTTCTATTTCGCCTGATAAAGATATAGTATTTCCTGTTTTTAATTATTGCTTTCCTAGTGGCATCTTATAGCTAGTGTTGAGTTACCATCAGAATACTGAGTATGTATCTAGCTTAAATTATCATTGTTTATACTACTGTTCATTTATATTATGCATGTGACTGTGGGACTGTTTGTGAGTGCCAGCATACTATTACACTGTTAAGGTTATGAGCACAGATGTGTGAGGAAGAGAGGATGTGTGAGGGAAGAGTGTGTGTGTATATGGTTGTGCACATGTGTGTGTGTATGTGTGTGTGTGCATGTTTGTGTGTGTGTGTGTGTATGCACATGTGTGTGGGTGTATGGGTGTGTACATGTGTGTGTGTGTGTATGTGAGTACGTGGTGAAACACCAAACCAATGTTCCAGGATCTGGACACTAAAGATGTATCTTATTTCATCTTATCTTCATAGTTTGAGTAGAGAGAAGAACAAAAACGTAACAACTGTCACTGATCATCTAGAGTGCATGGAAACAGCAAACCAGACGGACAGAAACAACAGAGGGGAAATACATGTATTCATATATTAGGAATTACAACTTAGCAACAGTCAATAGCAATAACCTATTCTGAAATTGAAGGGCAACATTAAACTTAGGGGAAAATACAGAGGTAAGAAGAAGAAGACGGAGTTACGGTATGAGCCAGGATACTGTGCAGGCCAACTTCTTCAATAAGGTGAATAAGTATCCCTCATTTCCTTTTTCTTTTTTAATGATGAAAGAGAGTAAATTCCCATCCTTACTAGGTCAGTAGTAGGCAGAAGAATTTACCAGCACACAATTCGCTACCAATAGTCAAAAACAATGGCTTCAAATGCAAGAGGTGTGTGTTCTTATGTGAGGGACTATATCTAGCCAATGTGCTAACACTGTTCTCTCTCTCTCTCTCTCTCTCTCTCTCTCTCTCTCTCCCTCTCCCTCTCCCTCTCCCTCTCCCTCTCTCTCCACTCCTATTTTTTTTTAAACCATCAAAAAACAAACAAACATGAAGATTTATATTCCAAACTGAACTGACAACAACAACCATACAAGACAACCACTCACAAAGCCAACAATTTCTTAAAATTCTCTCTCTGCCTGGAGCGGAGTTGCTTGGCAGTCAGTTGTTGCTGTCGCAGCACCAGTGCTGCTCTCGTCTGACACAGACATGTGAGGACTTCACCGACGATGCGGGTCAAGAGTCCGACTATCTCACTCTCGCTGACCTTGACACCAGTACTGGCCTCCGAGGTAGCTTCTTTCTATAAAATACACATGTGTATAGTTCAATTTACAAGATTTACAGTATAGTTTTAGTAAAAGTTTTACAGCACCTGCAACACATTAAGGTCCTATAAATGCATTACAAGACATAATTCCACATTAGACTATTCAATTCTAAATAAAACTTACTAATTTTGCACAATACTGTTTAATTCCATAGCAGATTATCAAATCATATACAGGACTAACTAATTCTATACAAGACCATTTAATTCCAAAAAGATTATTCAATTTCATAACTATTCAATTCTAAATAAAGCTTATTAATTTTATATATAAGACTATTTAATTCCATAGAAGATTATCAAATTACATACAAGACTAACTAAATGTATACAAGACTACTAAATAGACCTCTTCACGGTAATGTCCGCCATACTGTCCAGGGGTACTC
>NW_004797934.1:123019-132046 GCF_000002075.1 Aplysia californica | reverse complement strand
CAATGTTCAACGTAAGGTGTACGTGGGTTTGTTTGTTTGGTTTTTGGGGTGTTTTTTTCAGTACACGTACGTGTTTTACGGCACTTGCAAAACAATAAGGCAATAAAAGTGTGCCAAAGATTAGAGGGGTTACAAGAGAGTAATGAACACAAAAGAGGAGGAGAGATAAGGACAACAGATGTTTGATAGGCAGAAAGGGGCAGACCACATGATCAACATCAACACGTAAAAACAATCATAAATAACTACAGTCACTCCGATGTGCACAAACATTTGTTTATTTTTATTTTCATCAAAAATCAAAATGAACAATGTTGCCTTATCCTTGCAAGGCATCTCCACATTAACGACCGCCATATTTGGATACATAATATTCTATCAATAAATGATAATTAAACAAATTCAAACATATTATAATACTGCACAATAGCAAAGACGACGTGGAACGTTCCGCCAAAAATATAGTGCACATCGGGTAACAAAAAATATGAGTAAAAAACCCAAGAAAAATAAAGATGCCAATATTTAATAACTTAACCACCTGCCATCTGTATAAAGAATGGACTCTGAACTTGACTAGATCTGAAAGGGCTTTTTCCGTATCACTGAACGCAATGAGCAGTCTGTGGAGAAAGGTACAAAAATATGGCTATTAAAAAGATTTCATGTCTTCTTGTCCATTTCAGAGTTGTATTTGTAAATGATTTGTGAGGTATCATGATGAAATCATGCACATCAACATAATGAAATCAAAGAAACTGGCATATTATCAATGGCTGTAAGGGCTAACCCAGGCGGAGTGGGATACAATATCTAAGCAGACAGGTGGTGATACTTGATACTTGAATTCCAAATTTGTCCCAACTCGGGAATCAAACTCATATCTTCCACATTCAAAGCATTTAACCGCTACATCACTGATATCAGTCATCCATTTCTGAAAACAGACAACCACACACAAGCAACAAAACAAAACAAATAACAACAAACATCCTCACTTTTCTTTGACTCCTGTCCATTTATCAGCAAAATCCTTTTCCATTTGTTCAGAGATGTTCTCAATGAATATTTGAAGCCTGTAGTGAACACTGGGGAACACTGATTCCTCTGATATAAAACAGTCCAGTCCATCCTCTGGTTTCCTAAAACAAAACAAAACAAACAAAAAAATGATTAAAACTGTACAATTTTCAAAAATTGTATCCTTGAGTAGGGTCACATCTACTACAAAGGGTTATTGACAAGAAAGAGAAAGACATCAGATATAATCTCTGGATTATCTTTTCTAGTATTCCATTTTCTTTTTCAGTTGAGAACATATGAACCTACACTGGAAATTTCTCTAAGGATCACCAGTCAAAGATAAGCATCTGCACAAAAAATATCTTTCCACTTTTCCAATTGCTGTATTTGTCTTTATTATAACTACGGTCCAAAATGACTACCTGTCTAAGATGACTATTACTTTTCTCCTTAACAATGGGTGTTCATCTTAGACAGGTTTAACTGTACTTCAAAAGATCTGTTCTCAAAACATACATCTTCGGCAGACCGGTGTCTGTGGTGCACCGATCAGGCACATTGCCTTATAGACGACCTGTGTGGGAAGAATTTTAATCAAATATCTCCCTCTTTCTGCACGGACATTGTATATTTGCATACCTCTCAGCCCAGGTTGGCCTTGACAGCCAGGGTCAAAGACCGCCTCTTCAATTATCTACACTGTGTCAATGGAGGTATAACATGCCCACAAATACTGATTGTTGCTGTGACAACAAATAAAAACATCCACTGTGATCTTTTTAAAAAGATTTAGTAAACGTTTTACGGCGCTCGCAACTGCATAAGGTCATATGAGCGCCAGGAGATTAGAGCTGTTACAAGAGAGTAACAAACATAAAAAAGAAGAAGGGGAGATAAGGACGATAGATGTTTGATAGGAAAGAAGAAGCAAACACACCAGAGCACCCGCCAACCACCCACACTGTGATCTTCTTTTTGATTCTCCCACTGTGATCTTCTTTTTGATTCTCCCAAAAGAACACATAAGAATCAAGCCTCATGGGTAAGATTTTTCATGAAATTGACCCCTGTCTCCTTGTCAACATTACAATGTTATCATTAGTTCATGTAAAAAAAAACCCCACCAAAACAGCATCGGTGGTGTAGCATTTAGGTGCGTAGCTGTTGCGTGCAGGAGACCTGAGCTCAATTCCTGGGTGGGGAGAACATTTTTATAATTTTTTATCAAGTATTGTGTTTCTGCTGGGATGCTGTATCTCTCTCAGCCCAGATTGACTGATTGCCTCCTTAAAGACCTAAATTGTATCGATGGGGGCATAAAAAACACCTATACTTTAAAAAAAACAAAATAAACCCCAAGACTTGCTGCAAGTAGAGGCATGAGCTACAACATTCAACGATGACGAGACAGAAATCTTGTTTAGGTGATGTTACGAACAAGAGAAGTGTTTAAAAACCCTTAAATACAGCACAAGACAACAAGTCAGCAAAAACAATAGGTTGGAGGCAACATTTCAGTAGCTTGAGTACAACAGACTTTTCAAAAACTTTTCTATTTACCAAGACTCCAGAAGTGGTGAAAATGTCGTGTCTGATTGAAGCATACTGGCGTCTAGTGACAAGGTCAGCATCTGCAGAAAAAGGGGTTTTAAAAAAATAAAAAAACCCAATAAGATAAGAGAGAAGCATGAGCTATCAGTGACATCATCAAGCTAAGCATGTTAGATACAGGGTAAAAAATGGGAAGAAAGGTGTGTTTGCTTGCTTGCTTACTGCAATTGCTCCTTCTGTCCCTGTTAGATGGACGTTTTCTGTCTGATGACTGTCTGTCTTTCCATTTGTCTGTCTTTCCATTTGTCTGTCGGTCTGTCTGCCCATGTAGTAGTTGCAAGCCTGCGTGCCAGAAGGCCTACCAGACTGCATGTATATGTACATGTAATATGTTAGTACTTATGTACATGCATACCTGATCCACACTCCGATGTTGAAAGCCCCAACAGAATGTTCTACACAAGACAATTTTTAATCGCTACTTCAGCACACACACATCTTACAACAGTTCATCCTTTCAATACGTGACAAATATCTCTGTTCTGTTCAAACAAACATAACAAGAGTGGAGAAAATTATGAGAAAGACACAAACTCCCATTCAGGGAGACTAGACATTACTGATTATAAAATGATCTCCCAAGCTCATAATCTAACCATCTCTTTAATATTCTAACCATCTAACAAAAGTTCTTCTGACTGTCTTCAGCCAAGAAATACTGGAAATCCAAAAATATTATGATCTTTGAATTTGAGTTGGAGTTTGGTAAGAGAATTATGTAGCTTGCAACTGCATAAGGTTATTTGAGTGCGCTGGACTCTAAGTTAGTTGTTTTCTCTTTAGTTCACAGTACAGCTTAGTTTCACTTTGCAAAGTTGGAATGGTTAAATTATCTAAAAAAACCACAGGAAAAATTCGGTTTTAAAAGCCGTAGTTTACATGTTGAAATTAATAATATTTACATTTTACTGTAAAGACCAATGGTCGTTATAAACTTGAGAATTCTGCTGGAATCAATGATGGAAAACAAATTCTGCAAATTAGTGCATTTAAAATAATATTCCCTATGGGTCTCTCCAAAGTCAGGACATTCTATTTGGATGTGCCTGATCATAAAGTCGGCATTGTATCCAACACAAAATGATGTCTTATCGCCTAGCATGAAGTTTTCATGTGTCGAGAGGTAGGTCTAATATGTAATTTTGTAAAAATAACTTTGTCTCATCTGAAGCGACCAGGAGGTTTTTGTGAACCAAATTGAGCATTATATTGCTGAGTTTATTGTTCACTTGTCTGCTCCATGGTTCATTAATCAGTCCATTGCTCCATAATGATCTTCAAAATCTAATGTGTCAGCAATTTTAATTTAAGATAGTATTTCTTGATACTTACGTTGAACAAAATTCAAATTGCAGCTGAGCTTGGTTCAGACTTATAAACTATGTAATCACCTTAGAGCGCAAGATGGCAATGGAATGGAAGATAGACTGATAGTTGTCAAAGCTTGTCTGAATCGGAGCCAACAAATTCTGAAGAATACACAAAGAAAACATGTGATTGAAAAAAAGACGAAATGTCTGAGGAAAACAATGAAAGGATTCACTTTGAACACCCAAAACTTCCACGGTCAGAAACCCTCCTTTTGTCCATAAATCACCATTTACTGCAAACAATTTTTGTCAGATGATAAGTACACTTTTTATCTAGAGCCAAGTAGAGTATGATTTGAAAGTACAGCTACTGTTTTCACATAATAGAGGTGAATACTGAACATGCTTTGATGACATTACCTATGTTAGCATGACAAAATTGCAGTTTCATTACAAACAAGAAGTTGTATCATCATCATCAGACATAGGAAATTATAGTTTGCCATTCATTTCATTGCTCCAATGCTGTAAAAAAAATATTTATCCAATCCGCTGGTCACCCCTGTTCAAATTCTCCAAATTTTATAAGATGTTCATGGTCCACCACTGACTATTTTCCCTTCTAATTTACCAGCGAGAGGATGATTTTCAAGACCTTCTTGTTAATTCAAGCATTACTTTATTTTTATTTAGTAGAGGTTTTACGTCGCTCACAACTGCAAAAGGTCATATGAGCGTCAAGGGGTGGATGTCAACAAGGAAGTCTTTACAAGGAATCGCGCTTACTCTGCTCACCTCTCTAGCTATTCAAGCATTTCAAAAACTGCATTTTGTCTCTTCCTTTTTGTTTTTAAACTTCTTATGTCCCCACAACTTCTTGAAGACATGCAGGGCTTACTCTGCAGTAAAACACCATTGAAATCATTGCACAGTGTAACACAAATACAGTGAACACGTACCTAGCAAAACGTGCATGGAGCAAACAGATTTTTAGGTCCCACATTTTTTCTTATTCATCCATATTGTGTGACTGCTCTACTGTATAGTTTCCAGATGAAACAGGCCCTCCGGCTGCGAAGGCAAGCTTGTAAGCATGGCATGGTTGTTGTAGAGTAGTATAGTAACAGCTACCCAGCATGATAGCTGCCACATTTATCCAAGTTATATTTTATAAATTGTTTAAACTTTCCAAGGCAATGCATCAAACTCATGCTCCAATTACATTCCATCAAAAAGTAATTACTTCTGAACCAGCCTTCAATCACCACTGTAAGTGGTTGGCTAATGCTTTGATGTGATTTGTTCCTTCTTCCATTCAAGCATCTATCATCCTTATCACCCTTTCCTTTTCGTGTTTTGTTACTCTCTTGTAACACCTCTAATCTTTGGCACTTATATAACCTTATTGTGTTCCAAGTGCTGTAAAGTTCGTACTAAAACCAAACTAAAACAGTCACTACTTGATCACTGAGGCCCCTCTAAAACTAGATTCATAACATTCCTCATTTTAAATGAACACCAACTCAGTAAGACTGAAAACAGACAAGAGCTACTTCCACACCTGTGCTGAGCTTGTTAGTCCTTCAGTCGTGAACCTAGCAGCCATAAATCCCAGGAGAGTCAACAATACTTGACACAAACTTCCTGGAACTGCCGTAAAGTCAACCTCACCATGACCTAGTTTGTCTCGAGCTCTTGGTCCACAAGGGTAAGTCAGCAAATCATGGAGGAAATCCTAGAAAAAAATTGTTTTCAGCAGAAGAAAATGTTTAAGGATTAGAATCTAGTTTAAATTCTAAAACACTTTCCGGGTGCACAATGCAGTTTAACAGCCCATGTAGAGATTCCTCACAGAGGACTGAGAAGAAAAAGAAAAGAATGGAAAAAGAAAAATATCACTTTAATACATCCCTGAATGGAAACTCAATGGCACGCACAACAAAAGGTATAATTTTTACGTAATCATAAAAATGCACAGCTTATGGTGAATAGATTTTAGAAGGTGGAAATATTTCCAATTTCAAGTCTCAGTCTCACAGAACATCTATCTCTAAAGCATGTGTATTTTGTCTCACCATGCAAGATTCTCCTAGTAGGTCAGGAACCATGTTCTGAGTTCCATCAGACAAATTTTTCTCAAGTATCTGAGGACAAATCAAATCAGATGAAATTTTACCA
Source organism: Aplysia californica (assembly GCF_000002075.1). Classification (NCBI taxonomy): domain Eukaryota; kingdom Metazoa; phylum Mollusca; class Gastropoda; order Aplysiida; family Aplysiidae; genus Aplysia; species Aplysia californica. The sequence continues at coordinate 125,924 of NW_004797934.1, read as the reverse complement.
AACTCAATATGTGTTGTGAATATCAAATTCCAAACTTACTTTATTCACAAGTCTAAGCATCGAACTACATCTCTATGTGAGAGCATGGCCCTAGTGTTTCTTTATCCATGTGATTGTGAATGTATGATGGACGTCTGTATATTGTGTATTATATGTGTCACAATACAGTGGAATCTGGTGCTGTCAATTTTTGGGTATATGAAACTATTGGTATGAATTTAAACATATTCATTTGTCTTGCTTCTGATGAAGAAAAGTATCCATCTATCTTGAATAGAAGTGGAGATATTTGCAATTGAAGGAGGTAGGGGTCATCTTGTGTCAGAGGTAAGAATAGCGAGAAAATAGCCACCAAAATTTGGCGACTTCCAAAGCTTGAGTGCCATTGGAAACAGAAAATTTACATTTGGGGGATCAATTAATGGGTTGTTTTTTTAAGCAAAATCCTTGTATTTCATTATTTTGATGAGCGTCTGACCTCACCACGATGCCACACATATGTGTTTGCATGGTTGTAAGACACAAATAATACTTACAACATTTCAGATAGAATATCATCCACACCGATGCTGTGATAAAATATGCTCTTGTTTGTATCACAGTTTTTATCATACTTTACAGAAATTGCTCATTAGCCGAGTTCAAAAAGAAAAAGGGCAACAACGATTATAAAGTTACAAAAATATCCCTGGACGTTATTGAGATTATCCCTGGGGCCCTATCAAGTTGCAATCAGTGAATGGAAATCATAACAAAAGATAAATAGCAGTAGTATAGCGCAAATTCCCCCTCAACAGCAAGCTCTATGCACTTTACAATCTATACTATTACCCCAGCAGACCTGGGAGCATTCTGAAACAATCTCAACTTCCAGGGAAGTGTAGGCCTACAGATTAAAGAAAAGCTAGAAAATATGATAATGACCTTGATGTCCCAGAAACCACTCCATTTAAATTTGACCTTTTTTTTATCATATTAACATTCCACTTCTTGAATGTTTCCCTTCTTTTCCAATTTTGCAAACATTTACAAAATTGAGTTACATACTTTTCTTCAGGCTATTGACTGTAGCCACAGGCACCTACATTGTCCTTGTAATCGGGCAGCAACTGAATTCGCCCCGCATAGCACCATACAGCACAAAACGACTATGAGGAAAATACTGCATTCTAAGTCGTTTCTTGGATGGTACTAGCTCCTGAATTGGCTTCTTTTATTTAGTAGGCCCTGAAGAGAAACTATAAGGAACATAGAGCAGGAAGAAATATATATGTATACTTACCTCCTCAAATGTTGTAAACAAAGTTGTAGCCTGAGGAAATAAACAAAATAGAAAGAAATGTATTTTTATCAAGTCAAGTTCATACGAATACATAATCTAGCCAGAAAAAAAATGTAATGGCGTAGTTTAAAGAAATCTTATTGCCCAACTTGTGTAAACAAATTCACATAAACTAATTGAGAAATATTGACACACTAAGTGATTTACAATAATTAAGAACCAAAAGAACCACCAACAAACTTTTATCAACCACAGGCAAAGTGACGTTACTCAAGGAAAGAACTTGATTGGTACGCAGCAGATATGTGGCACTTTGTCAAAAAAGATTTGCCTCTTTTGTCATATTTTGTCAAAAACGCATTGCTTACTGGAGTTGCCAAGAGGAGAAATCACATTTTGGGAAAAAAGAAATTGACTATGATGGCACAGGTTTCTGCCACACTTAAAAAAATGGATTTTTCACATTTAGTCATCAAACTGTTTATACAATCATAATACATGTAAAAATAGAGACACCCCAGCAACCTGTATCACAAACGAACAAAAAAAAGTAGCTCATCATAAATTCACAACCTCTTGCTATATCAATAATTCAAACTTAAGTTACCTCAGCAGTTATCAACCTGGCAGGGCAGTGGTTGGCCAGAACAAACAGCCGTCGTAAGGCGTGTTCAAGAAGTGGAAAGAGCAAAACAGCACATTTGCCATACCTACAACAGAAAATAAGATGATACAGATGGTCAAGGTGAGAATCAAGTTTTGATTTTTTGCTACATAAAAAAGCAAGCCAAGCGATCGAATTTCACATTTCAATTATTCGGGACATGCACCTGTGGTGTAATTGCTAGACTCTTCTCCTTACAAAAAAAGAACAGTAATTCAATTTTCACATGAGGAAGATTAGATCTAGATTGATTAATATGTAACCATTACAGTTTTACCCCGAATATCATCGAGAAAAAAATCTCTTTGTAAAGAAGTGATTAAGTTGCTTTTTCTTTCTTTTCTATCTTTTCGGCTAGGATAAGCAGACCATGGCAATACTCATACCAGAGAAAAATAAGTAGATAATGTAAAACCCCCTCCATAAATCTTACCCATATCGATGATATCGTGAATGACAAAAAGCATAACCAAAAAAAAAGCAACAGCTAAGAACGCTCATCAGTTCTTCATATGAAAAGAAACTGGGCAATTTTTAAAAAAGAAATGTGCAATCAAAAATGTCTGAAATGGCCATCCATTGTGGAGGAGCAAAGTGGTTGTCTTAACTCTTTATCTTCACCAAGCTGCTCCCAGCGGCTCGCGATCCAAACCACAGTGCAGAGCGGCTCGGGCACATTCCTTTATGATGACAGCGACGTCAAACTACTTTTCGGCAATTGCAGAAAACAGATCTCTTACACAGGAAGTTCATTCATTCATTAGATTGAGAACTATCAAAATAGGTTTGCTACTTTCGATTTAATGACCCATTTAATGAAGTTTTTGTCATTTTTAGATTTAGCACCAAAAAAGGGCCCCGCGTAGTGAGTTTACCCCCCGCCCCCCCCGAAAAAAAAAGAGTTAAATAGCTGGATGTCTTACATGGTGCTATTATGATGTAAAAAAAACAACAACCAA
>NW_004797934.1:115009-122919 GCF_000002075.1 Aplysia californica | reverse complement strand
GGTGGGAAGCAACCGTTCGTAGAGGTGATTGCTTTATGCATATGACCGTTAGAGCAGGTTCGACTGTACTAACAGTCGAAGTACACAATTGTATACAATAATATAAATCTAACAAAAACTCAAAGATCTCTTCCCAATAAATAGCAGGACTTACATTTTTTCAGAATAACACCTGAATGCCAGCTGGAACATATGCATGTTTGTTTGGTTCACCATCCAACTTTTAACAATGACCTGTTGTAGACTGTGTTCAGCTTCACAAGGTATACCTACAGCAAATGTGTCAGATTTAAGGTCAGAGTTCAAGTAAAAATGATGATGATGACGATGATAATAATAAAAATAATTAATATCATTTACATAGCGCTCTATCCCTTACAAGTATAAGCTCTGAGAGCTGTACATCGATACCATTATTACTGAGAGTAATACTTCACTCACACAAGAAAAAAGAATTTACATATAATTTTTTTTAAAAACAGTTCAACCACATCAGGAAGAACTTTCTCTGTCACAGTAATTAGGTGAAAAAAAGCTTAAAACAGAGTACACAACAAAAGCATTGTAAGCAAAGATTCTGTGGAGCAAGAACATAACCAAACACTAATACATCATTATTTTGATCAGCACAGAGCCCTATTATCATATCCCACAAACCATAGTTACAACCATCTTAGGAAGACTCAAAATCTCAGAAGTATCTATTATAAAATAACAAGCCTTCAGCTCTTCAGTATAACACGAAGAGCAAAACGAGAAGTGTTGCTGATTTTTTTAAAAAGTAAAACTCCCAGACACTCAATCTGGGACAGAAACATCTTCTGAAAACAAGTTTGCATGACTAGACAACAGGAAAATTTTGTTACATAAACAAACACTATGACCATCACAATGTCTCTCAATTCATTTGCTAAGATAATGGCTACATCTTGAAAGAATTTGTGTGGTGACGCAATAAAATTAAGTGCTTGTTGAAATAATCAATTCAAATTTGGGAAATTTGGGAAATTTTTTTTGAAATTTTTTTTGACTCAACACCATTTATGTCCATTTAAAAACATGTTTAGTGTCGATTTTACTTGTTAACATGGATAAAAGGTACAAAAAATATAAATTTGAAGTTTCCCAGGACTCTCCAGCTTTGGAAGGCACCAAACTTTGGGAGCCATTTTCTCTCATTTTACTTCTGTCACCAGACAACCCCCACCTCCTTCAATCACAAATGTCTCGACTTCTATTCAAGATAGATGGATTTTTCTTTCATCAGAAACAAGACAAATGAACAAACTGTAAGACTACAAAATTCTATTTGCCCAAAAACTGATGAGCGCCTGATTCCACTATAGTATAATGATACATTTTAATCCATAGTCAAATTTCTACTTGCGAGGGAATTGGTAAGCTACATCGTCTGTGCTGGCAAGAGAGACAAAGCTCCTGAATGGAATATCATCTACATGGATGTTCTGACTCTCCAGCAGTTTTCCAATGCTTGCTACTATATGCAAAAGGAAATAGATGTATCTGTAGAATTCAAGAAAGACAGGAAAATTATGTAAACAAAAGTCTCCCTCAAAGAAATAACTAGAAATATATCTTTCATATAGTTTATCACTTTAACTAAAGATGAGTGAAAACTCTGTCCAATTTGAGACGGCTTTTTCAGCCCCACTTAAGGACTCCTCAGGAAAAGCCTGCATACTGAAAGAGCCTGTCATTTAAAACAGATAAGAATCTACAAGCTCGTTGAAAGTCTCTTTGACAAAAAATTCTCACTAACATCAATCAGCTATAACACAAAAAATACCACAGTAAAACACATCTCACCTATTCTGCAAAGGAAGTATCTTTTCTAAGCTTGGCAAAACAGAGGTAAAGCCCCCTCCTGCTTCCTCATGCACCCACAAAGCAATCTACTGGCCAGAAAACATTTGCATCACCATTGAAAAAACAATCAGGGATGTGCCACAAAGAGCAACTATTGAACAGGTACTCAAAAATGTTCTCAAATCACCAAATTCAAACCGATAGACCAACCACAAAATTCAAATGCAAAGATATACCTAAAATGACCTCATACCTTGGTGGAAGTTCTCCTTCGGAAAAAAATCCATGCCAAGCCACATTTCTCAAGTTCAAAGATATGGGAGGCCCCATCAGCACTTGCAGTATCTGAATCTGAGGAACATTCATTGAACACCTCATTATCTATTTCTCCCATTTGGCAGAAAACAATACTTCGAGTAAAAAACATACAACAAGAAACATTTAAGAAAACAAAAGTTGTTTCTTTATCTCCCATGTAAAGTACTGCATGTTGTATTCATGGGTGTCAGACTAAGGGGAAAAAAGGCCACAATATAAATTCTGAAGGATTCTGCAGCTGTTGTAATAACATTGCATAAGACATAATATTCAATTTATTCCTCACTCTACAGTTGAAACTAAATACAGCACCTGAAGGTATAAAATCTGGGAGAGACTAGCATCCCATCCAAAGGCTTACTGATCGTTATCCGTTTCACTTTGTATAAGTGAAACAAGGAAAAGCTCTTGCTTTATAATATACTTGTAGCATTCACACATCTCCATCTGAATATGACTAGCTGAAAAGTACTTATTACCTGTTAGATACTGATTACAATTGATCCCCAGCCACTCATAATATGCAGTGAAGCACGGATAACCATGGAGAACGGACCAATGTATTTGACACATCCATAATTTGGGTAAACTGTATAACAAATATTTAAAGAGACATCAGTCCTGGAATGGCAAATTGTACAAGCTATATCAGTTTTTTAATTTCCTGTGTTCACATAGTCTGTGTCGGTCTGTATCACTTTATTTTCCACTTTTCAAACAAATAAGAGTAGATCATATTCCTAATGAGCATGTCATGATGGGCTAGAATGCACTGTAAAGTTATAATTACATAATGTTATTCCAAAATCAACACTAACTATGACTCACTGTGGAAGATCCCAGGACAGATCCCAACTCTGAGCTTGCCAGGAGGTCTTTGAGTAAGGCTGGGCACTGGGAGCCTTTCAAAAGATATACCTACAAAAACATGGAAGAACAGTAATGGTGCAATAATCGTATGGTGTTTCTTAGGTGAAAGAATGGCTCCTGCAAGAGAGAATGAAGGGAGGACTTAGCAAGAGGGGAAATATAATAAAATCATCAGAAAGTTTAGTTTATTCCGAGTGGAAGTTTAGTCTTGAAAGGGGGGAATGATATATCTAAAAGAAATATCAAAAGTACTATTGTACAGAAATTGTTTCTATACTGCATAACACTGAGAATAGATGTAAAGAAAGAAAGGTGTTAAGCAGAACATGTACAGTAATTTATATGTGTATTGAAACCACTGTACTCAGTCAAAGCTGTGTAAGGCAACTTGGAACCTCACAAAAAGTTCTTTGTGTCTCAAGATACTGCTTCCCATAAATGTACCCTAAAGGCTATAGAAACTATAGAAACTGCAGTTTCTTAATTATAACATAAACATTATCAAAAAGCAGCAATGCAAAAAGGAGACCCGTTTTCTTATCATTACACAAACTAACAAGTATACTGTAAGAAGAATTTATTTTTTCACTTTAAGCTAATAACTTGGGGACCAAATCATTTAGACTACATTATATTACTACATGCATGCAGTTATAAGGACATGTATGTAAATTATGCATTTAACAAAACTTATCGTACATTTCCTAAAGCCCTTTCTATGGCACTTGACAGCAGCAACAGACATAGAATATTCTCCTCTTCATGGCTGAAGCTGAGCATGTTGAAGCAATCCATGAAAACCTGGAAAACATATACATGTGAGACAGCGTGGTGAAATCAAGTGCTCGTCAAAATAATGAAAAGGAAGAAACGGGCATTTCTCTGCAGATTTGGGAATTTTTATGGAATTTTTGCTCAACACTTTCTATGTCCTTTAAAAACTAATTTCTATATGGATTTTTATGGAAAAACATTGAATAAAGGCAGAAAAAATGTATATTTTCAGTCACCACAAACTCTCAAGCTAAAGAAATAACTCAAATTTGGCGGCCATTTTCTTGCAAATTTTACCTCTGATACCAGGTGACCCCCACCCCCTTCAATTGCCAACATCTCGACTTGTATCTAAGATAAAAGCATATGTTTTTCATTGAAAGCAAGACAAGTGAACAAGCTCTAAGATGATACCAATAATTCCACATGCCCAAAAACTGACAAATGCCCAATTCCACCATGTCCCGGCACATATTCATCTATAATAAGCAAGAAAAACATCTGAGAGTATAAAGGTAAGAATAATAATGTTTGTTAATTAATATATTGCCCAAAAGTGTTTGCTACATGATTCCTAATCTAATGTGGGGGGGTTTTTGGCTGATAAAAATGCCGTGGGCTAATAATAAACTGTTCCAGGCTCCTTTGATTTGGCTTTCTATTACTTTGAACATAAAATTATATATTATACAGTGAAGACTGAATTTTCTTATTCATGACAGTAAAAATACAAAACAATAATCAAATCCATCTTTCAGTTAAACATTTTGAGAGCGGCTAATTCAACTAATTAGTGTTGATATATATCACTGCATGTGGTTCTATAACAATAACAACATAGAAAGCTAGATTTAAGTAATTTTGATAAGATTAACAAATGAGTATGAAACAATACTGTCATTGCTTACGTTTTCATTTCCTGTCCACAAAAAAAATTGATTATACTTTCTTTTGAACACATCCACGGACATCTTTTTTAGAATATCTTGTGATTTCTTGATCACAGGTGCAAGAGCCTGAACTGAGTTTTCAAAGTATTGAACGGTGTTGTCTGAATCTGTGGAATGAATAAAATAAACAAATAGCACTTACAAAGAGAAACAAAAAAACAATGAAAGAAAGATATTTAAGACGGATATTATTCAGTCCATATCATTCACGTAACTCATCTGAATAGATTCTCAAATAAATCAATGCTCATGAAAAAGGAAATTGACTTTTTGGTATTTTTGTACAAATGGCCCTTTCGGCACTTTATTTGTTGGCTTATACTGAACTGTAAGGAACAGTTACTGTAAGTATTTATCTTGTAACACATGTCGATTATTAAGTACACGATTCATAAGCAGTAAACAGGATTGCATCAAACTTTTGAACAAATGCCCTACTACTTAAACCCCCAGTACTTCTCATGCCTAGATCAGATGCCAGATAAAGCCAGGTGTTTTTTATTTCTATTCTATTTTTTTCCCCTTCCATTAGGCCTATATATAATACATAATGATAATAATATAAGAACCAATTGCATGGAGGACCCAATTGCGTTTCAACTTTTGCTTGCACCAACAGGTTTCGCACCAAATCTATTACCGCATTCCTCTTGAAAGGGCTTAGCAAGGACGTCACGCCAATTATGTGTCACATTTCTCCTTTTTGCACACTATAGTTAGTAAGTAAACTATTACCGAGAACATAAATGTATGGAAACAGAATGAAACCCAAATGGATTAGATCTCTTGGGGGACCAGTTTCCTATTTATGGCATGGCTTACTTTATTTCAAATTCCCTCCCTGATTCAAAACACTTTAATAACTAACTATACAAAATTGAAAACTTTGAATTGGAAAGAAATTTTTTTTAAATTTGCAGTAAAAGACTCCCTGCAATTCGACAACGTCAAAACACCACCATACAAAGTAAAAAGCTTCAGTGAACAAAGTATCCCACAAAACATAATTTGTATCGATGAAGACTTTGAACTGGGTAGGGGCCTTTATCTAATGGAAATCAAATCTCTGCATAACATGGATGAATCTCATCATTATGCTTTGTATAGTTAAAGTCACATCCTTGACATTGTTTCTCTTGACGTCATTCCTGCAGGATGAAGAACGCTTTTCAACACTTTTCAGAGATTTTGAAAGAGTTGCTTCGACAACAACTCCATCGAAGTTTTCTGATTCTTCTGTGAGTGGTGGGCGGGTGCTCTGGCGTGGTTAACTCCTTCTTCCCCTAGCAAATGTCTATCGTCCTGATCTCTCCTCCTTGTTTTTTTGTGTTTGTTTCTCTCTTGCTATCTTCTGCACTAATATGACCTTCTTGTGTTGGCCTTATCTCTCCTCCTTCTTATCTTTGAGTGTCTCATGATCCCTGGTTACATCTCTAGTGTTCTGCATTTATATAACAACATATTTGTCTTGCAATGAAGTTGCAACTGCCATATATCCTTCATCTTATCATGAAACAATTGCACAAGACGTTTGCTAACAGAGCATTCTGAGCCAAAGTCTATTATCTGGACTTCAACTTCAATGCTCAATATTGTGTGCAGTCATGCATTGATACCCCCGCCAATTTCTGCCACAATGTTGGCAAGGAAGTATTTTCTTCAAAGTGACATATATATATATATATATGAAACTGGCAAAGATTCCTCACAGTGCATGTCATTCAGCCTCTTCATGTGTATAGAAATTTGCCATGAAATTGGCAACATGACACGCAATTGGCTGGCTCCCTGCTACGGAACTGGCCCCTAGCCACGCAAATGAGTCCTTCACAATAAAAATCAAGGGCGGCTCGTGGGTCTAAAAAGTGGGCATGCACAATTAAGCTAAAGCAGGTTAAAGACAGTCAAGGGCATAGTAAATGGAATGGTGTATAATTTTAATATCTTTGTGTAGGTGAGGACCTAATGCTTTTACTTTCATTCTTTTTGTTTGTCCTTTTTATTCCAAAAACTACATAATATGTTTGATAGAAATCAATTCCATTCATCTTGCATTGGAATTGAACACTCAAGTAATAACACTTTCACCATTCCACTAAACACCATTCAAAGTCACAACTTAACATACAGTGACCTTTTTAACTCTACGTTCACCTCACTTAAGTTCACGGTCACAGCGGTAGCTAATAAACACTATTCGATGGCACAACTTAACATACAGTGACCTTTTTAACTCTACGTTCCCCTAACTTAAGTTCACCGTCACAGCGGTAGTAGAGCCAGCTAAATCTTTGGTCACAGAGTCAGGGCAAGACCTAAATTTTAAAATAGTAGCAAGACAATGAACCAATCACAATTCACTTATGAGCACTCGCTGGATTGCTCTGGGGCTCACATTTTATGGGTATATACAGCGTACAGTCTGAGATTACATTTATTTTTAGACCGCTTACTGTGGGCTTTGTTTTGACAAGAGAACATTTGAGATGTGCTGTCTTAATATACATGTACCTCCAAACTCGCTATGAGTGTCGTCATCGTTTGGGTTAATCCAACGAGACATTTACAGGTCAGACTACCATTGCTAAACAACATATGTTAAGTTAAAGCGCACGGACTTTGGCATGGCATAGTAGATGTTTTATGGCGCAAAAGGCTATAAAGATACAGTTGAATACCAGTCATTTCGTCACACCGGTGCAGTAAAGACATCAAGTCATCTCATCACACGGTCATTTTGTCACGCCCCAAATCCACAAGGATTTAATCACACACTTGCAAACATCAAACGCCCATTGTCATTGCGGGTGCATGTAAGGATAAGGGAGGGGGGCTAGTAGCCCAGCGTTTCCCTTGAAGTAACCCGCCCCAAATTTTCGAGAGATGAGGGAAGTTGAATTTCGTCACACATAATTGGGGTGTGATGAGATGACTATGGGACGAAATGACCGGTTACCATACAGTTATATATGGCTATTAAGGCGCAAGCGAGGACCTTGTATTTGTATTGATAAAAGATTTGGCACTTGATCGTTTCGAGCTTCTTTTATTTTCTGTTTGTGGGTGCTTTACAGAATAGAACATTTAGAAAGTTTGGGCGGCACTACATGACCGTGCTCTATGGACACATATGCGATTAAACGTACAACGACACATCTTCCTGATTGGCTG
>NW_004797934.1:105009-110009 GCF_000002075.1 Aplysia californica | reverse complement strand
CATGGCAACTTTAGAAGACGAAAAAGATCGATGGGCAGAACAATTTGAAGAGATTTTAAATAGACCACCCCCACCAAATGAATTCAACTTTGGCAAAGTACAACCAATGGAGGAATAGAACATAAGTACGGACAAAATAACCATGCTGGAAATTTTAACAACTGTCATGAAAATGAAAAGTAACAAAAGTCCAGGAGAAGATAGAATTACCTCTGGGATGCTTAAAACGATCGGAAGAGAAGGTTATGGGACATTACTTTTGCTGTTTAAAGAAATTCTTGAAAAACAAAACACGCCCATGGAATGGAGAAAGGGAACTATGATTAAATTGCCTAAAATGGGGAACAAACAATTTAGCAATGAATGGGTTAATTTCGACGAGTTTAGTTGCTTTTTTTCTGACAATGCAGTAATGATGCTTTGTCGCTGTGTAAGTCAAAAAGTTAAAAATGATTTTTCCCCTTATTAAAAGATAAGAACAAGACCTTTCAATGATACAGCTGTATCATTATTTCTTCTTCTTTCTTTCTTTCTTTCTTTCTTCTTCTTCTTCTTCTTCTTCTTCTTCTTCTTCTTCTTCTTCTTCTTCTTAAATGGATAACAGTGGTCATGGTTCGCGACTTAGTTATCCGATGGGATGCTCACAAAAACATAAAGAAATAAATACATTTCAAACATTGATTTTATTCGGGGTTTTGCCCCACCATATCTCAGCCGTACAAGTGCCCCTAGTAATTATTTTATGTCTTCCCAAGCGTCTTTGGAACGTTACCGTCCAGCGATACTAAGATATTTAAGGCCTTTATGTCGATTCAAAAGAACGATTGGCGTTGCAGAGCAGTTTGTTTCTCCGTGAAAGTCATGTAAAGGGCAAGGCATGCCATAGTTTGGACAACGCCATTCTCCTTAATTTTAACACTGAGTGATTCCACAGCTCTCGTGTTTCGGCGAAGTGCCAACCTATGTTATTGTTTATAACGTTAATTATTTACAACTTTCGTCAGTGAGGAGTCAGTATAGAGGCAGACAGGTAATTTGTATATGTGGTGTTGGACAGAACGAGACAAGTGCGCAAAGCGTGTCTTGAAAATGTGATTGACATCTACAGTTGAAAGATTTTTGTGCACGATAGGTGACTGCACATAACAGCCTGGATGAGAGAGTATAGTGGACATTAGTGCTGTGCAATTTTGAGGAAAAGAAACCCCATCGACACTTGGAAGCGTAAGGTCACTATTTGTGTAGTCGAATTAAAAATCTATCAGCAACATTTTTTGTTCAATGTGCACAACGCTCTTAACTGTGCGGTTGATAAGATGGCGCCACGTCACCATTCATAACGCTTTGAAGGTCGAACAAGGGGATCTCTTTGCGTTAACCTTCCGTCATTTTCTTGTAGAGCCTTCCACTTCGCCCAATAGTAAACTATTGGACCTTAGGCTATCTATGGTAATACGACAATTTTTTTGTAAGTGTTTTACGACGCCCACAACTGCATAAGGTCATATGAACGCACGGACACATTAAACATTTTCAGTTGGTAGGTGCCCAAGTGGTGGCCGAAGCCTACTCTTTTCGATTTTGGACAACCATGAGATCTTTAACGTGCGCAACTTGCTCACGGGACCTCCGAGATTTTGAGCTCTCGTCCGAGAAGGCTAGGTGTAGATATTTCCTACCAGAAGATCAGGGGTGTGGCTGATAAACAGCAGTAAGAAGGAGTAGCAGTAGAAAGGCTGCAGAAAGAGTCAGGAGCCCAGAGGAGGGGGCAAAGGAGGTGAGGGGCTAGGGGTAGAAACTGGAGACGAAAACAGACGACAGAACGTTGCTAGTGAGCAGGAAAGGAGGCAATTTTAGAGAAGAAATATTCCGTCGCTCTCCGAATTCGAACCTAGGGCCTATTGAATGAGAGGCGAACACCTTAACCTCTAGGCCACGAGAGCCCCCGGCGACAAGTAAACATTAACTTGTAGTGAATACTTCTTAGAGGAACGTATAATAAATCTTGCTGGATCCACTTATCATTCTGTGTTGTTATCATCAAGGACAAAATGTTTTTATTTTCATCTTTTAAAGAAAATGGATATAATAGGCCTAGATCTGTATATAACAATTTGATGACAGGTTGAGAAAAATTAAGCGAAAATCCAGTATCTGTTTAAAAAAAAAATTTAAAAATTTTAAAAATTATTTTTTTTACAAAACCACATGCTATTTGAATGGCTCAGCCACACTTCCAATATCTGTAAGTAGCGCAAAAAATGTTAATGTTGATTAGTTAAGTCGAATAGGCACAGCTCTAGTGAATGTACCGAGACTGCTTTCTACTTTCTGAAAAATGTAAAAAATAACATTGCTTGAGAATTTACTGAAGCTTTCAACGATTTCAGCCGGCCTCTGCTGGTGGATATTTCTATTCTTGAGACAAGTTTTATGATTGGCTACTTTTGTGACTGTCTGCTTTAATGATGTCATTACTTGGCATGATGGATACTTCGGGACTCTGTGTGTTCCATCTAAAAAAACAAGACATTCTTTTTGTTCTTATTATGTTTTCTGTTGTGGAGGATATTTCGATGTATCCATATCATAATAAGGAAGTTTCCTGGGGAAAGTACAGCCGGCAGCAGTGTACGGGCGAATCTTGTGGTAGGAAAACACTTCTCCCCGGGGTGAGAGGTATCCTTGATTGTGCCAGGCAGTGCCGGCTTGACCCATCTTGTGACGGCGTCAGCAGCAGACAGACAGAAGAAAACGGCCATGTTGTTGATGACTGTTACATTCACAAAAGCTGCAGCGGGTTGTTCCTCAGCAGCTGTACAGATACAACGGTGCAGTCGGAAGTGTACTTTAAAATACCAAACACTGCACAGAATTCAGTAATGGGTGGTATTGCAGGAACTAAATCAGAAACAGTAGCCACTTCTTCAACAACTACTTCTCCAGTGGACACCTCAACAGTTACACCTGGACTCATGTCTTGTCAAAATGGAGGTACATTCGATAGTGAAAAACAAACGTGCCACTGCGAGAAAGGCTGGGTTGGCTCAATGTGTGAACGCTATGCAACTAGTTGCAGAGAACTCATTACTTTCGGATATCGCAATGGTGTTTACCAAGTGTACCTCTTCCCCAAAACATCCAGTCACCCTTTCCGAGGAGTGTGTAAGGTGTCTTCGAAACAAGCCCAAACTTTCATCATACGAAACAAAGGGACTTTTGACTTTAATAGAGGCTGGGGCTATTTGGAAAAAGGATTTTATCACGACAACGCACACTTTTGGTTAGGTCTCAAGAATATCAATGCCCTCTGTCAAGCCGGGCAAACCAGGGCAGAAGTATCCGTGACATTCAACACTGGCTCTACACTAATAAAGTACCCGTTCTTTTACGTTGGGAATTCTACTGACAACTACACTCTAACAATTGGGAGCTCACCAGGTGGTCGAAACGATGGTCGTCCGACTTTGAATACACGTGACATCATTGGGGATTGTTTGGCTGAGTCAAACGGGACTGAGTTTGTGACTCGGGAGTCCGACAGGTGTATGTGTTCACCGGGTGTGAGTTGTGTGGCCAGGGCAGGGGCGCCTTGGTGGTTCCACTCGTGCGACCAGGCCTGTAACCCCCTGGCCAAGATGTACACCGACCTGCCACAGAATTTTCGCTACGACAGGATGCGTATCCCCGGTCTTAACCTCTTCAGCTCTTCTTATGCAAAAAACTTTTATAATTTAATGTTTTATTTCAATGAAAAAACGGATTAATATACATCGGAGCAAAATTATTTTTGACTTTTCTTAATAGTTAATATGCTATTTTTAATAGTTCAGTAATACAATTAAAACTTTGAAACGCGCCCATTTCATAGCAAGAGCAATTTTTGTGCTTTACAAAATGACAAAAAAATTCCATATTATTTGATGGTCTTTGTTATGGGAGCCGTTTGAAAACAGTGACCCGAAAAACTAGTTGCAAAATTAACGCTTGGCTGTAGTTCTATTTATAGGTCGCTTTTTTCCCATAAAATGCTCCACTTATAACCCGAGGAGCGAGCACGAGCTATTGGACAAAGTGAAGCTGGTGAGACTATCAGTCAAGTAGCACCAATGTTCAATGTTTTTCGAAAGTAGTGTATGGTGTTATGAGTAAAGTAAACACAGAGGGATCCGTTAGAAGTTGCAGGAGGTCGGTGAGGCAAAGGAAAACAAGGAGTTTTGAAGACGAAACGATTGTTCGTCTGTTAAAACGATCACTTTTTACATGCGACTAGATTAAGTGTATGGACCATAAGAAGGAGGATTAGCAAACGATATTGAATTTCACAAACCATTATAGCGATCACGTTTCTCCTGCTCTAATAGAAGCAAGATTTCAATGGACAAGAGCACACCATCGGTGGAATCTAGAGAAGCAGTTAGTAGTCTACAGTCCTGTTTTGAGACGAATCGATCTATTTTGTTTACAGCAGAGATGGTAGACGTTGTGCTACTGCAGAAAGAACGAAATGTTCCACCAAGAAGCTTTAATTGTCTTTTCATATCGTATTTTAATGAGAGTAATATAAAATCTAAACTTTTATGCACTCCTTCATGTGTTTTTACGGTCCTGCACCTCCAAGAAAAATTTCCCTCTGGGACAATAAAGTACGTATTATCTAAAGCGACAATTTTAGAATCTCAAAACCGTGGCTATGGAAACTTTACCATCTGTTTAAGGCATCGTTGATAACAGACGCACACCTTCCGTTCGACTTTATCGTCGCTAAATGCCGTGGCATACAATGAAGGCATTCTCTAGCAGGCGCGGTTCGTCCACAGAGCACGGTCGTGCAGTGCCGCCCAAAATGTTTTAATGTTCTGTTACGTAAAGCACCCACAATACAGTCCGTGCCGGCTATAAGCACGCCGGCCTTAAGCACGTTCCAGACTCAAGCACGCTAAACGGCTCTTACCGAATTTTTGCTATATAAACTACACGCCTTTAAGCACGGTAACTTC
>NW_004797934.1:102440-104909 GCF_000002075.1 Aplysia californica | reverse complement strand
GCTTCAAGCATGCTTCATTTACAAGACAGTCAATATTTTCATGATGACCCATCGAAGTTCGAACACAGTCTACACCGCAACAGTGGAGTGTCAAGAGAAACACAAAGAACACAAGTGATGGACACACACACTCACATGGGCGGGGAGGAAGGCAGAGAGATGCACACAGCCGTGCGCGCGGACATAGGATCTAGCCTAGGCCTAGGGCAAAGCTACCCACGACCAACAACAAAAATACAAAGAGAGTCGGGGAGACGAGAAAGGGAGGCTGGCTGCGATTTCACCTTTGACCCTCGCCATCCATTAATCCTGATTGTGTATCACGCGCGAGGTGGGATGAAGGCGGTGGTATGAGTGGCACAGCGGGCACTGGTACGCACGGGCAGTGTGTTACAGTAGGCCTAGTGTGCTGTATCGTGACTGACCGTCTAAGTTAAGTTTTCATTTCCCATTCGACCACAAAACGAAACAAGCGAACAAAAACTGCCATGGCGGGTAAAAATAACAGTGCACACTTTTGCGGGACCGCTATAGGCCTACTTACAAACAAAGGGAAATAGCACGGGGCATTTTCTACATGAAAATCTCTGGATTATGTCTACTTCGAACTTAAGCACGCTTCGGCTTTAAGCACGCTTAAGCTTTCTCCCGATGACCGTGCTTAAAGCCGGCATGGACTGTAATAAAATAAAAGACACCAGAAACAAACACTAGCCAAATATTATCTCAAAACAAGGTCCTCGCTTGCGCCGTAACTGTTATTTCTGTGTCTATAGCGCCGTAAAACATCTACTATGGCATGCCTAAGTTCATGCGCTGTATATAAACATAACAGGATGTTCAACAGTGGAAACCTGACCTATAAATCAATCGCTCTTTGGGATAACCCAAGCGATGACGACACTCGTAGAGAGTTTGGCGGTACATTAATATCAATAAGACGACACATTTCAAATGTGCTCCTGTCGAATAGTGCCGAAACATAGCCCACAGTAGGCAATCTAAAAATAAACGCGATAGTTTGTGCACTATTCTATGCTAAAATTGTGTGAACCCTGAGCAATCCAGCGGAGTGCTCAAGTGAATTGTGATTTTTAGACCCACGAGCCGCCCCCGTTCTCTAGCTAGTCGTGGTGCCCTTCATAAGATCGAACAAAAGCAAGAGAAGCACCAAACTTTGCAACATGATACTGCTCCCCCGCCCCCACACACACAGGGCTAATGCTACATGACAGTTTCTAAAAATCGCCCTCAATGAAATTGATGATGTCATGGACGGTGGCCTGCTTTTATCCCAAACAGGGCTATGCCACAGTAACTGACAGGACAAAATAATGAGGTATTTTTTCTGTCCCGTCAGCATGGGAAACTAAACACGTCACAGAATTTGCATAAAGTATTTTTTTCAAATGACTGCATTTAATATTTTTCTTAATAATGTGTCTTTCAAATGTACTGAGCATTTAAAGTTGAAATAGACGTACTTGCATTGAATTACAGTGTTATCATTGTAAGAAAGTATAGTCCAAATGTCCCGTCAGTTACCGTGGAATAGCCAAGCATGAACTTTATCGAACATAGTCGGACGCTCTTGCAGTCCGGGCAACAAGTCCAGTACCCCAGACATCCGACGAACTCTGTGAACGCCTAGCAAATGAATTGACTGGAGTCCCCACGAAGACAATTATAGACCTTAGAAGGTCCACGACAAAACGAGTGGTCACTTTTAATAAGCGTTATGAACTCAAGTGGTAGACTAATAGAGATTAGATGCAATATCAAAATCAATGATACCACCCTCAAGCAAGTACAACATTTTAAATGTTTGGGGACCATCATATCATCAGATGGTGGATGTCACACCGAAATTAAAGGCCGCATTTGCCAAGCAAAAGCAACCTTCTACAAGATGAAACAGATACTAACAAACATCAATCTGTCACTGGAAACGAGGAAAAGAGTACTGAAAAGTTACATCGAGCCAATCCTATTATACGGGTGCGCAGCGTGGACAATCAATAAACAGCTGGAAAGAACAAATGTAGCGACAGAATTGCGGTTCATAAGACGCATGCTACGTATCCCATGGACAGCTAGAAAAACAAACGAAGAAGTCCTGGCTGAAGCAAATTATAGAAAACAACTTATCACGAATATAAGAAAACGACAGGCAAATTTCTTCGGACACACAATGCGGAAAGAAGCATTAGAGAATATTGTAACAACAGGAAAGTTTGATGGAAAGAGAAGCAGAGGCAGACAGAGGGAAAAGATACTGGACAAGATGACAACATGGTTGGGAGCAGCAAGAACAACAGACACCATTGCTGCAGCGCAGGACAGGGTGAAGTGGAGGTCCATGATCGCCCACGCCAGTCGGCAAGGCACCGGATGATGATGATGAATGAAAAACAGAATAAATCGATAATTATTTTTTATGGAATAGCGTTCACTTCAAAATCGTTAACT
>NW_004797934.1:97644-102340 GCF_000002075.1 Aplysia californica | reverse complement strand
TTCGGCTTCAAGCATGCTTCATTTACAAGACAGTCAATATTTTCATGATGACCCATCGAAGTTCGAACACAGTTTACACCGCAGCAGTGGAGTGTCAAGAGAAACACAAAGAACGCACGTGATGGACACACACACTCACACGGGCGGAGAGGAAGGCAGAGAAATGCACACAGCCGTGCGCGCGGACATAGGATCTAGCCTAGGCCTAGGGCAAAGCTACCCACGACCAACAACAAAAAAATACAAAGAGAGTCGGGGAGACGAGAAAGGGAGGCTGGCTGCGATTTCACCTTTGACCCTCGCCATCCATTAATCCTGATTGTGTATCACGCGCGAGGTGGGATGAAGGCGGTGGTATGAGTGGCACAGCGGGCAGTGGTACGCACGGACAGTGTGTTACAGTAGGCCTAGTGTGCTGTATCGTGACTGGCCGTCTAAGTTAAGTTTTCATTTCCCATTCGACCACAAAACGAAACAAGCGAACAAAAACTGCCATGGCGGGTAAAAATAACAGTGCACACTTTTGCGGGACTGCTATAGGCCTACTTACAAAGGGAAATAGCACGGGGCATTTTCTACATGAAAATCTCTGGATTATGTCTACTTCGAACTTAAGCACGCTTCGGCTTTAAGCACGCTTAAGCTTTCTCCCGATGACCGTGCTTAAAGCCGGCATGGACTGTAATAAAATAAAAGACACCAGAAACAAACACTAGCCAAATATTATCTCAAAACAAGGTCCTCGCTTGCGCCGTAACTGTTATTTCTGTGTCTATAGCGCCGTAAAACATCTACTATGGCATTCCTAAGTTCATGCGCTGTATATAAACATAACAGGATGTTCAACAGTGGAAACCTGACCTATAAATCGCTCTTTGGGATAACCCAAGCGATGACGACACTCGTAGAGAGTTTGGCGGTACATTAATATCAATAAGACGACACATCTCAAATGTGCTCCTGTCGAATAGTGCCGAAACATAGCCCACAGTAGGCAATCTAAAAATAAACGCGATAGTCTGTGCACTATTCTATGCTAAAATTGTGTGAACCCGGAGCAATCCAGCGGAGTGCTCAAGTGAATTGTGATTTTTAGACCCACGAGCCGCCCCTGTTCTCTGGCTAGTCGTGGTGCCCTTCATAAGATTGAACAAAAGCAAGAGAAGCACTAAACTTTGCAACATGATACTGCTCCCCCGCCCCCACGCACACAGGGCTAATGCTACATGACAGTTTCTAATTATCGCCCTCAATGAAATTGATGATGTCATGGACGGTGGCCTGCTTTTATCCCAAACAGGGCTATGCCACAGTAACTGACAGGACAAAATAATGAGGTATTTTTTCTGTCCCGTCAGCATGGGAAACTAAACACGTCACAGAATTTGCATAGAGTATTTTTTTCAAATGACTGCATTTAATATTTTTCTTAATAATGTGTCTTTCAAAAGTACTGAGCATTTAAAGTTGAAATAAACGTATTTGCATTGAATTACAGTGTTATCATTGTAAGAAAGTATAGTCCAAATGTCCCGTCAGTTACCGTGGAATAGCCAAGCATGAACTTTATCGAACATAGTCGGACGCTCTTGCAGTCCGGGCAACAAGTCCAGTACCCCAGACATCCGACGAACTCTGTGAACGCCTAACAAATGAATTGACTGGAGTCCCCACGAAGACAATTATAGACCTTAGAAGGTCCTCGACAAAACGAGTGGTCACTTTTAATAAGCGTTATGAACTCAAGTGGTAGACTAATAGAGATTAGATGCAGTATCAAAATCAATGATACCACCCTCAAGCAAGTACAACATTTCAAATATTTGGGGACCATTATATCATCAGATGGTGGATGTCACACCGAAATTAAAAGCCGCATTTGCGAAGCAAAAGCAACCTTCCAAAAGATGAAACAGATACTAACAAACATCAATCTGTCACTCGAAACGAGGAAAAGAGTACTGAAAAGTTACATCGAGCCAATCCTATTATACGGGTGCGCAGCGTGGACAATCAATAAACAGCTGGAAAGAACAAATGTAGCGACAGAATTGCGGTTCATAAGACGCATGCTACGTATGCCATGGACAGCTAGAAAAACAAACTAAGAAGTCCTGGCTGAAGCAAATTATAGAAAACAACATATCACGAATATAAGAAAACGACAGGCAAATTTCTTCGGACACACAATGCGGAAAGAAGCATTAGAGAATATTGTAACAACAGGAAAGTTTGATGGAAAGAGAAGCAGAGGCAGACAGAGGGAAAAGATACTGGACAAGATGACAACATGGTTGGGAGCAGCAAGAACAATAGACACCATTGCTGCAGCGCAGGACAGGGTGAAGTGGAGGTCCATGATCGCCCACGCCAGTCGGCAAGGCACCGGATGATGATGATGATGATGATGAACTCAATACAATCTTGGGTACAAAATCAAATCAAATCAGATAAAAATAACAGCAGGGTCACTGACTTGGTTATTAACGAATATTTATTTTTGTAAAAACCCACCCAAAACGCCCCCAAAACAATAAATGTTAAAAAGGTCAATGTTTGCTCCGTTTTGCTTCGACAAAAACTCGAAAACAGAGAACCACGGAAAGAACGATTCAAGATCGTTGGGACAAAACCATGGTCCTCTTTGAATCCAAGGTCTCGTTGAGTCCGCGGCTGGTCCAGTAGAAATAGTAACAACAAAGATTGACAAAGAATGTAACAGGGGGTGTGAGGGGGGAGATGATGTTCCTTCTGATGAAGCAGTTACCTTCTTCCTCGAATGTAGCAACAATAGTTCTCATCACCCGCCTTTATTTGCAGGCCTGTCTTTTTTAAAATGTTCTTTCTTTCTTTATCTCTTTTTAAATGTTGATCAAATGCCCATGGAAAAGCACCAGTTACCATCTTGACAAGTGGTAGACTAATAGAGATTAGAAGCGAAATTTGGCCATCTTGATCTGTCTTGCGTGATAACCTTGGGTAGGGGGAAAAACAAAAGAGAGTGCAATCAATAACATGTAGACATACAGATAAAATTTACGTAAATTTAAAGAAGCTAGGACAAGTAGTTGGGCTATATACGTGAAGGGTCCTGTAGAAGTGCGTTGTTTTTTGGGGTTGCTTTTTTTAACCCAATGTCGTCTGCCCCTCGGCCGCTCATGCCTGTCACGTAGACGTGTGCGTGCGTCCTCACAATATAAAAACCTCGTGGGCTGATATGACAGACAGATATTTTGTCAGCAGTCTGAGGAGGCACAGTTCCTTTGAAATTTTTCAAAAAACTTAAAAATTAATTTCAATCATTTGTAAAAAAAATATTGGTCACAGCCTAAAAATAATAGCATTTATATAGAGTCCAGTCCGCGCAAATCAGGAGTGAATCGACGACAAACGCTAGAAACTGACCGAGCTCGCAGAAATGTGTATAGCAAAGAGATTCAAGCAGCCAGCGAGTGGGTGCAGTAGTGTGCCCTTTATAGTGTGTACCGCTGGCGAGCAATTTGATGGCGGTATAACGAGGCAAATTTACATTAGTTTAATAAGGACCGTATAACTTGTATAACTCAGTTGGCGGATGACGGGGGAAAGGTGCAAATACTATGTTTATATAGGCATTCCGTTTCGTGCATTGGCAAACCCTGGCGTAAGTGGGGTTTGCGGTGTAACGGGGAGGGGGTAGGGGGGGGGGCAGTATAACGAGGCTTCACTGTATAAGTTTGGGTGGGAGAATATAGGAGGGGGAGGGACACAATGATTGAGCAGTTTTTGTAGCGTTTTTATTTTTAAAAGCACAACATGTAATTACATGACTATAAATGTACTACGCACTGCTTCATCAGTTATCTTGAGCTTAACTTAAAATGGCAAATCTTCTTAACTTAAATTTCTTGAACTCAACATTTTGTCTTCTTCCAGTAGGCAACAGAGACTATTTTAAAGTAATAGTTGTTTTACCTGTGTATCTCTTTAACGTAAATGCATGTCGTCATCGTTTGAGGTAAAATTTCTTGAACTCGACTTTTTGGCTTCCAGTTCTGTAGTAGGCAGAAGAGACTATTTTTAAGTAAGAATTGTTTTACATATGTACCTCTTTAACGTAAAAAGGCATAATAAGCTTATGTCTCCTAGGAATGTTGGTACATTTTTTGTATCTCTAAGTCTATGTAGTTAAAGAAAATGGCAACCATTTTCGAAAACTGACTGCTACTTGGATCCCATGTTTGACTTATAATAAGACAGTATCAGAATCAAACCCACCAAACATCAACACATTATTAGGGGTAAAATCATATTGGGCGGAATATAAAAAAACCCATCTGAAATGACTGCAAATCAGGATTCTAATATTTAGGTATTGCCTAAAAATGGGTTGTCAAAAATTACCTGTCCTGATGTTTGGAAAACGCTGTCAAGAAAGAGAAAACAGCTGCATTTAGTTTTAGTGTGTGCAACCATGCCATTTTTCAACATTTTGTTTCAGATTTGTCAATAAGAATTTAACCGTTCCGCGCATGGATGCAAGATCTTTCATTCTATCAATTTTTAATGAACAAAATGCAGTCAAAATTACATAATGGTATAAAAGTTAAAACGACTGTGTTTGGAACTACCAAAAGTAATAATTTAGATGGTATTGAGGGCGTCAACGTGGCGAGGAGAGTACTAGAATAAATGCTCACGGATATGAGGAAGGTGG
>NW_004797934.1:62529-96582 GCF_000002075.1 Aplysia californica | reverse complement strand
TTATTATTATTATAGTTATTATTATTATTATAATTATTATTCATTTTAGGGAGGTCTCAAAAATCTAATGTACAACTTTACCAGTATCTTTTTTCCTTCTCTTCTTTATAAAAACAAAAACAACTAGAAACTTTTTATGAATATCATTGTTCTATACGTGGTGGAAATGTGACCATTTTGAGCTTTTGCTTACTTTCTTTTGTATACCGGTAATCCTACTGTACACGTTTAAAAAGGGATTTTGGGGCAACTTTTGACATATGTGCGTGAAAGTCCAAAAGTTGTTTAATGCGTGTATCTTTTTATTTTTAAAGATAGATCTAATTATCTTCGTTTTTCATATTTTATCATTTGAAATTTTGAAAGCAAAATCCAAATAAACGTGTGTTTTACATTTACATTTCAACAATTATGTTGTATTATCGATTTAGACCACCTACAAAACAAATGCAGATTTAATTTGCGTAAGTTCAACAAAATTTCGGAGCCGTGTCAGTCATGGTCATGGCAGGCGTCGCACCGGCCCTGGTCCAGAATCGTTCAGTTCTAGACTGTAGACTGTCGATTGTAGCGTGCCTAGTGCTCCATATCTGTCCCCGTGGTTTTATGCACCCCGCATAATTTAGCATAATTTGACCATTTTTTGCATAATTTCTGATTATTTTCCTTTATCATTCTTTGGTAAAATTAACAGAATCGCATAATTTCACATTTTGTGGCTCATTTTGCATAATTTCATAATTTTTCTTGCATAAAACGACGGGGACAGCCCTATCTATGTTGGACTCACGTCATAATATCAAAGGCAGGCGTTCTGGGGCCATGGTTGCTTTCTGGGGAGGTTTATTAACTCATTTCTATTACTTCTATTTCGCTCTTTTTGTTGGGTTGAACCATCAGTGAACTGCAAATCATTTCGAGAGTGATTTAGACAGAAGACATAACAGATGCATGTAGCAAATATGGAGACGTTAATGTGGCCGTTGGGTTACGGTAGGCCTACTGCTAGTGGTTGTGATGAGGCTTTCAAACGTGAACTGTGTACTAGGCCTCCTTGTGCAGTCGAAAATGCAAGGCGCAACTTATTGTAAAATATCTCCTTAGGCCTACTTGAATAGGGTCTAAAAGTTTACGGAACTGAGTTGTAAGATTTTCTTGCCCATCCGTAGATAGGACTGTATAGTCCAGCCTTGAACGGACATGAGAGCGGTCGAGTTGGAGAAGTGTTTCTGTGTCTACACCAGATGTGGGGTCGGATAACACTTTTACTTTTAGTTAGGCCATTGAGAGCTCTTTGACACTTGAGGTAATTTAAGTGCGGAAGAAATGAAAGTTTGTTGTTTAGAATGACGTCCAGGAAAAGAGCTTGTTCTTTGTTGTTGGTTTTTTCGTCTATCTGTTTGTTTCCTATCTGTCTATATTTGTTTGCCGGTCTGTCTGTCTGTCTGTCTGTCTGTTTGTTTGTTTGCTTTCTTTTTTGACATGCATTCTCTCCCTATACAAAAGAAAAACAAACATTTCTCTCCCTATACAAAAACAACATACATGGCTGTTTTACACGTTGGACAATGTTTTTGCTGTTGAAAATTTGAACACGTGCCCGTTGGCCCGAGTTTTCAGCTTATGCAGCTGGAGTTGAAGCTGTCATTCGATGGGGTCGATGTTTGCTTTTGATTTACAAGTGTATGGCATAAGAGGAAGTCGCCAAAATTAGGTTACCGCCTCTTAAATGGTTACTTTTAAGGACAAGCAGGCTGACCCAGATTTCGGGGGTTTTCAGAAATCTTGACCTACACCAACAGGGGGCATTGCTCTACCTATAAGAGAAGTTTGGTTTCATTGGTGTGTATATTTTTTTTTGTTATAGAGGAATCACTCCTTGTCTTTTAAGGAAAATGAACAAAGGTCAAAAATGTTACCTTCGATTTTCTCAAAACAGCATTTTTCGGGATAGCCCCCTTGTGCTTTAAAGCGACCAAATAACCTACTAGTGTTGAGAGGGGCGTTAAACCTATACCATTAATAACGTTAAGTGAACGGTCTACATTGTTTTAAAGGTCAGATCTTTTTAGATCGAATTTATTTTGATTTCAGAAAGCAAAGGTTGCAATAAGATGCTTCCCTACGGAACGCCTTCTTCTTTGGCGTCTAAGTCTAAGTCAGAAAATTCCAACGTATATTAACTTGATATTACCAATCTTTAAGCAAAGTTTCGAAAACATTCTGGGAGGTTCCTGCGTAAGACCAAATATTGCAGGTCTTTCAAAATATCATGTTTTCATGTGGTACTTTTCTAATTCGGAAAACAATGGTCACAATAATATGCTCTTTCCAAATAAAAGCGTCCCAAAGGAAGGTTTCAAGTCACACTGAAACTTGGATAAAGACTTTGGGGTTTCAACATTTGTACAAGTCAAGCTTAGGGCATCTCGTTCATGAAGAAACAAACACATATTATTCTAAACATTTGTAAACGCTCGTGTTATGCAATGCCAAAGCACTACGCATGCGAGACACGTGTGGTCGAGCCCCTACTGCAGCTGTGCTGAGTGCTGTCAATACAGTCCAGCACTAAACCGTGCACCCCAAGAAAACTCGAACTTTTCTACCAGAGGATGATACTTCTGTTGTTTTATTTATCAAAACTCAACGAAATACAACTTAATAATAATGTTCCGCGCCATTTACCGATCAGCACAAGCTGCGTGTTTTAACGTCGTATAATTGCGCGGCAATCTTAAGATTGCGTTAATATTTTACATTTTTGAAATATTTGTGAGTACTTCCGTCGAGTCTGACCCTTTTACGAATACAATTACTTGATTACTTCCGGCAAAGATAGTAAATAACAAGATGGGCCACTCAGCCAAAAAAGTGTCCGCAGGAAGTATGCTCTTTGCTTCAGATGGCGCTGCGGTCTGTTTTGAAGCTCTCTTTCGTTTTTCCAGAGGAAGAATAGGAATAGCACCTCCTTGTGTGCGCAGATCGACTGCTGTTCATCAGCAGTTCGGGTACGTTCAGTGCGGAGTTTTATGTTTTTTAAAATTTTAACGACCTCTCGCCTTTCATTTTGAAGTCAAATTAAACGAAGAAAACCATCACCCTTTCCTCCGGAAGAGGTTTTTTGTCAGCGTAACCATTTTAAAAAAGCGTTCTTCTGAAATTTATCCCAAAACTTGGTAGTTTCACTTTGATTTTTTTAAAACTCAAGTAGGGTAACTCTGTTCGCAAAGAGTGCGCTTTTGTGAAGAGGACGCCACCAAATTTTGAGGACACTTTTTTAATTGGCTCAAAGAGAGAAGTGGCCCATCTTATTATGTACTATCTTTGCTTCCGGTGAGTAGTGATTACTTTCGGCGAGTCCATGATTACTTGTGATGAGTCCAACACCTATAGCAAAGATCCTATAGCCAGCCACCGTTTACCCGGTTGGCTCTGAACAGCTTCGATATTTAAGTTAACCTCGATTTCGGAACACGGCGAAGCACCAACATTTCTCTTTCAAATATGAAATCTAACCCCCCCAAAAAAAAGAAGAAAAAGAAACATTTTGATAACTAAAGGTTTTAATTGATAATCGTTGGTTTACACATAAAAAGGAATTGGAACTTTTTTTTCGAACCACTAATCGCAGGAATCGGTTCTATAAATGTTGTGTATTGCCTACAGGGTTAAGTTAATGTTGATCACTAATAATAAAAATCGGCCATAAGTGGAAATCGAACTTATTTCTTTTGCAGACAAGGAGCAAAGCCTGTTTATGATTACACCACATTCGCAATATAATATGGGATGTTGCCGATTGCTGTTGTGTAGACATTTTGTTTTGTTCTCAACAAATAGAGTAATAGAGTCTATCTTAAGAATTACTCAGCTTATATTTTTTTGGACACATGATACTGATAAGTCACTTCCTAAAAATATCCCATTGGTTTATTTTAAACCCCAGTATGCCGATCTTAATTTTTGCAACGAATGTTGTATTTCATATTTCAAACTGATCAGGGATCTTACAGAACAATCTTCAACTCAACCTTCCAATACTTTAATGATCAGATGTGAAAATACTGAAAATGCTCAACGCTCAAATGCGATGCCTTAGAAAAGCAGTAAACAAGACCAGGCGAGACAAAATTAGAAACTCTGTCATCCGAGAAATGGCGGGCACAAATGATGTCATGCATCACATCCAACACCAAAGAATCAAATGGTTCCGACATCTCCTACGATTACCAACACACCATCCAGCACAACGTGCCCTCATCCAAAAATTCAATGGCAACAAGGCTTGAAAGCGACCGAGGAGGACCTGGATGGATGGAGTCAGGGAAACATAAACCACCCATGGCATTCCCCTGACCCAAGCTCTGCGGCTGGCGACTGAGACGCGTCTCTTTCTTCCCGCGACACCCAAAAGGGTATAAGCGGCTGATAAAAGTAAAATTAAGTAAGCTCAACGCTCACGGTTCATGATAATTACTATGCAATTTCAATGCATCTCGTATGCCATAACTATCAGAAACCACAAAATGTTCGACACAAGCAAGCACAATACATGTACAATAAATAATCAGCTAAAGTCAATGCATTCATGACAAGTATTTTATTTGTATTAGTATCAGAAACAACAAATCCCACAGTAATTCTCGCCGTCAAGGAGTAGGTTACTTGCATGAGGCATTGTTCTTTCTTGTTAGACAATAGAAACAAATATGTGGCATCATGGTGAAATCAGGAGCTCGTCAAAATCATGAAATCGAAGAAACAGGACATTTTTTCCCCGCCTAATGGGCAATTTTCTTCGATTTTTTTTTTACATTTTGATCGAACACCCTTTACTTTTTGTCATTATAAAAAACATATCCCTCCGCGGATTTTATTGCAACGCTTCGAACGAAGGCAAAACGTAAAATTACAGTTTCCAAGGACAGCACAGCTTTGCAAATCATCAATTAAAACTGTCGCGCCATTTTCTCATTAATTTTACATCTGAAACGAGGTGATTCCCCCCACTTCCTTCAATCGCAAATGTCTCGACTTCTATTCAAGGTAGATGGATATTTTTTTTTCATCAAAAGAAGGGCAAATGAACTAGCTTTGAAAGTATACATTGTAGTTGTACCAATAAGTCCATACACTACTTAAAAAAATGACGAGCGCCTGAGTCCACCACTCGTGACACTTATATGCAGTCAAAAGCCATCTTCCCCAGAAGTAGTATACTACTACTATAACTAATAATAATACGAATAATAATGATAAACAAATAGTATTTGTATACCGCAAAGACCCGCTCATCAGCAAGCTCTCTGCGTTTTACAATATATATTATTACCCCACCAGACCTGAGAGCATTCTCAAACCATCTCGACTTCCTGGGAAGCATACAGTGCAAGCAGCCATTTCACAAGCACTAAAACACTAAAATATTGACAAGATCTTTCGCTGTCTATGGCCGAGTAACACCTGGCTGAGTTGTGAAGTGAAAGAAAAAATGTTTTTCAATTTACCATAATAACCAAATATTGCTGAAGTCGCTAACTGGCTGCCACCCCATGTTTGACAGATAATAAAAGAGTACCGAGTGCACCAAACATCTTTACATTAACATAGTACAATCACTATAGCAAAGAAATGAAGCCTAATTTTTGTTCAAGACTGAGATCATCACAAATCAGTATTTTATTGCCTCAAACACGATGATCAGTCGCTATTTCAATAAAAACACCGAGCGTTGTCCCGGCCGGCGCCACACCAGCCCTCGCGGCCAGCGAGTCGGGCAATACTGAGTGCTCCCGGTAGTTTCGAGGAAGGATTCATGCAAAACAATTCCAAGCCAATGACTTAATTCTAATAGAACAAGAACTGTTCTTTCTATTGGTATCTTTTTAGCCGGTGTTTTACACATTTCGTGGGTCTTTGAAAACTTAGACACTTTTTAAAGGCGTTCTATCCAAACGTCAAAGGCCAAAAATATACAACGGGAAACCACGCTCAAAGCTGTATAGTTCTCCGCCAATGAAAAGATGGGTATTTAATCAACAATCTTTCTTCAAAGCATTCGAATGCATGGGTGTCAATTTTGAACCGGCTGACCTCGCATTCCGACAGCGAGGGGCTTCCATTTCCACGGCAATTCTCCAGCTTCAAATACTCGGATATTCAAACAACTTTCACTTTTTCAAAAAGTAGGCCTACAGTAGCTGGTGTTTTACAGCAAAAGAGCAAAGAAACAGCAATCTGAATTACCCTTATTTCACCGAAACCACTTGCTCGGAAGGCAGTGGGTCGGCTTACGTGCCGTGTTTACGCTACATAATTATACGTTTGCAATAGCACCATAAACACACGAGAGCACACACACACACACACACACACACACACACACACACACACACACAAATACACCAACACACATACACAGATATAGACCGCCTCGGTGGCCTCTTGGTAAGGAGTCCGATTCGAGAGATCTAGAAGAAGGTTAATTAATCTTTTAAAAGAACCAAAACACAATAAAAGCTAACTATTAAAGTCAATCCAAGTGTGAAACTGAAAGATCAACAGACGATAACAGCTAGCAGGGCACCCCCACACAGTCAGCTGTTTACGTAAACAAGCTTGAAGTGAGATCGAATTTACCGTTCTTACCCGGTCGTGTATAGTGACAACAAGTTGTTTACATTTCAGACCATTCATGCTCGAAAAGGGGTCAAAATCTAAAATTAAATTTTAATAGTTGCCACTGAAGAACGTTGAAGCGGAGGTGGCCATGAGGTAATGGTTCTATAAATAATCTCACAGCTACACACCAGTAAGGTCCAAATTTCTTTATCTCGCCACCCAAGCTCACAACAAACAAAACACACACACACCTCCAAAATAAATGAGAATAAAATATTTTTAGTCAATTATAGTTGTTTATTTTTATCTTAAATGAAGCAGAATATATTAAACTTTCCATATATCCAAAAAACACAAATTTCATAAAAAGTCACTTTTTTGTCTTTCGAGCCTCGTAGCTGATAATAGTACACTGCACGTCTTACGACTGACATTGACCGTGGGAGACAGAATTGTCATACAGCCACCAAGAGGCTGCTATACATCATGCCTAGTATGTACCTCCGGTGGCTAGATCCCTGGTGTAAATTTACATTCGTTTAAAAAGCACTGTACAACTAAGACAGTAGGTGGATAGCGCTGTAAAGGAGGAAGTACAACTTTTATATAGGCCTTTGAGTGTGTGTGTGTGTGTGTGTGTGTGTGTGTGTGTGTGTGTGTGTGTGTGTGAGTGTGTGAGAGAGTGTGTGAGAGAGAGAGAGAGTGTGTGTGTGTGTGTGTGTGTGTGTGTGTGTGTGTGTGTGTGTGTGTGTGAGTGTGTGTTGCATGCATTGACAAAACCTGTCGCTATAACGTGGGTGGGGGCTATAGTAAGAGTTATTGTTGGGCCAGTTTTTTTATGGGGGGGGGGGGCATGCGAGCTTACTTATGTATCACCTATACTTGTACAAACAATGACTTCCCATCCCCCACCCCCCTCCTTCCCAATCGCGCTTTTTTCCACAATAAATTTTCATAACGACACTGTACAAGAAGACCATAATATGACTAAGACAACCACTTTCCTCCTCGTCAATGGGTGACTATCTTTGGACAATTTTTACAGTACTCTCAATACTCATATATCTGGACCTGGAAAGAACTAGATCTAGGCCTAAAGCTGGGATAAAGTTGGAGGCTTTACACCTCTATTTTTTAAATTTTATAAAAGTGAGTAGTAAGCCCTATTCTATTTATCAAAATTTAGAAGTCCTAACACCGAGTCAAAAAGTCTTCAAAAAACAAAAAAACATGTAAGCAAATACATATTCATGCTTCACAATAACTTAAAGAATGTATTCATTCCTGTTTTAAAAATGGGTATAATACAAGATTAATACTGTATAATTTCTTTGAGCTATCTCTGTAAAACTTTCCAAGTTTGGGCTAAATATAAGGAGTGTCATGTCAAACTACTGGTTGCAACAAAAACCCTAGCACACAGCAAGGAAAGCAGTGTGGCAAGGAACAGATCTTTAGCATTTTTTAGCAAGAGTTTTACAGCACTTGCAACACAATAAGATCATATAAGTGACAAAGATAAGAAATTTTATAAGAGAGTAAAAATTAAAATGCAAAAAAAAGAAGAGGAGAGGAGGAGAGATAAAGAAGGTAGACGTTTGATAGGAAAGAAGGAGTAAACCATACCAGAGCACCCAGCAACCACACGTGGAAGAGATCTACAACAAATCTCTGACTACAGCAAAAAGTATAAACTCCTCATAGTCAGAAGCAAGAAAGGTACAATTCACAACAACACAAAAAAAGATCTTTGACATATGGGGCCCTATTGAAAATATTCAATAGGGAAGCGACCCAGAGGAGCCCTGGCAACTAGACGGAGGAGTTAATAATAATAATAATAATCAGGAAATTCTAGATGTATTAAACCAGCATTTTTACTGGGTTAACCCTAGCCTACACAATTGGGGTCTGACAGACCCCAGCAAAGTTTAATTCCAGAGTTACAGGGCAAGGGTTAAGTTTACGTTTTGGGTATATGTTAGGGTTTTAGTGTTATCAGAAAATGTTCTAATATCATTCTGTTTCCAAGCCTTCAGGTTAATAAAATTAACTGTAAGTGTTTGCTCCATTTTTATTGGTTTCAATTGATATTCTTTCTTCCCGCGACAACCAAAAGGGTATAAGCGGCGGATAATAGTAAAGTAAGTATCGATTTCAACAGTATCTGTTTTTACAGGCTTCTTGGTGGTAGTCAAAGATAAAAAAAAAAGACATAAGCATTCGAGCAGTTTGTTTTGTTTTGTTTTAGTAGAGGTTTTACAGCGCTCGAACTGCATATGGTCATATTATGAGCACCAAGGGGTTTATGTCAACACAGAAGTCCTTACAGGGAATCAAACTTACTCTTCTCACCTCTCAAGCTTCAACCGCACAAAGTCTGAGTCTACTAACAAGGCACCCCGGAAATACGAGTAGCAGGTCACAAGAGTGTGACAAACATACAAAAGAAGTAGAGGGCAAATGACGATTTAAGGATTAGGAAAGAAAAAGCAGAAGCTCCCTGTTGCAGTTCAGGTACCGTTATGAGCATGACATTGGTGAATCAGCCCATTTACAGCCTGTGGGGATGGCCAAAAGACATTTCAGTCAGTAGCACCGCCCCAGGGGCATTCGAGAAATTTATAGAATGGCACATTAATATGGTGAAAAAGATTGGTGTACAAAGAAAGACTCTTGAGAGTGTAGCAGAAAACAGCAATGGTGTCTTTAGGCATACAAGGATCATTTTACTTGATGTTTCTTACACATAATCTATATGGTGAAAAAGAAAATTGAGACCATCTCTGTGAGAAGATTTATAAAGCTGCCTTAATAACAGAAATGTGCCATTTATTAAAGTTACAAAAGAGGAGACACTTTATGTCTTTTAATAAAAGCAAAAACATAAGCATGTTACCATTCTGAAAAAAATGGTTTTAAAACAAGGCAAAAAACATAAATTTTCAAACAGTAAATTCTCATGCTTATATTTAAAAAAAAAGAAAAAGCATTAATCAGTAACAACCACTTAAATTTTATAATTTACTGACTGCAACTGCTGTCAGTTTCTAAAAATTAGTAAAAGTCATGTATTGTACAGCGAGCCCCCAAACACTGCACTGAGTTTACATAGGACAAAGGTTCCAGTTACACAACTGCTCCAAAAACAATGGAGCTCTGACTATAAAATGGAGAAAAAGGAGGTCTGGCTTCTGAATACACTCTGAACACAAAGGAATGCTTGTATTATAATGACCGTCATACAAAATGAATATTACTATGGCTTCATCATTTAACATTAAGCATTCATTTTACAGAACTTGCAACACAATAAGGTCACAAAAGTGACGAACATTAGAGGTGTAATAAAAGATTAACAAACAAACAGGAGAGATGGTAAGGTGGATTAATGTTTGATAGGAAAAAGAGGATGAAACTGCACTAGAGCCCCCGTAAGCACCCACATTTAACATTCAAGTACATCAAGTCATAACAGTAACAGAAAACAGTTGGGCACAGATAAGAGGAACAAGCAAAATTCACAATCACAGATAGCTTGTGCAATATGCCATTCCCTGGCTGATACGCTATAAACTTTCCTTGTATCGGCAACATGAATTTATCGAACAGCTCATCTCGAAAAACCTGATCAAATTTTTCATCTTAATACCACAAGCCTCGTATTCAAATCGCCTTGTGCACACTCTGGAAAAACAACACACCAATCATTATTGAGAGTATTGGGCTATACGCACTCACCGGGTTCGCCCCTGCACAGCATGATACACACACCTCTACACCCCTCTGGTATCGAGATGCATCATCATACATAACAGTGTGGTGCTGCATAGAGCCATATGGTGTGTGAATTATGTTTGTATTCGTGTGCATATAATATGTGTGAGTGTGTGGTGTTTAAACTTGAAGGTATGGATCAGTGATTTATTACACAGATTACACAAGAGAAATGGGTGGCATGCTCAATTTTTATCAATTTTGGTAGCATCGTCATGATCGTGATCTGCTGACGTAAGAGCAAATCTATTTTTGTTGAATGCTTATCAGAAACTCTCTCTTCATTTCTTTTGCTTTGAGACCAAAAAGGCGCACACACTTTTCTTTTTATCAGAACCAGATACTTTCAGGGTGGCAACGAATAGGAAATTTTAATTGTATGACAATAAAAACCAAGAGTTAGATTTCAGCAGAGACTGACAAGAAGTCCTGCACTAATTCGGAAATTTGTAAGAGATTTGGTATTGGTATCTCCAATTCAATGCTTTCCTTTTTTTCTAAATAAATTGAGAAAAAATAAAAAATGTCGTATTGGATGTCAACCCGACAGAAAGCTAGCGCACTTTGCTAAATTTGAGAACGTGGAGCAGGCACTATGTCACATCAATGATTTGACCAAGCATGTGCCATGTCTCTTCTTATCTGTGGTCCCTCCCTGATGTAAAAAGGAGACAAAATTGCAGAGGAACTTGGCCTTGACAATACAAGCAACAGATGGTAGCTTATGTTCAAAAAGAGATGCAGCATGACTCAAAAAACTGTGTGTAGCGAACATGTTACTGTAAATCCATTAGTGACTTATTTTCCAACAATAGTAGTATCGCTACAGTTACTTCTCTTGATTTTCTTCAAAATTCCTCTATTTTGTTTTGTTTTATCAGTTTATTTACACAAATTATAGATGTGCCGCACACATTTGTCAATCCCCAACATGTCTGAGTTATCCGTGCCCGACTGTACATATATATTATGTTATAGTTATACATAAATAAAATTATGTGACATCCCAGTGAAATAAGGCTCTCATCAAAATAATGAAATCGTAGAAACAGACATTTCTCCGCCTCTTGGGCAATGTTTACAAAGTCTTTTTGACCCAACACTTTTTATGTTCATTTAAAATTATATTTCTATGTGGATTTTACTGAAAAATGCTGATCAAAGGCACCAAAAAATATTCTAAAATTAATTTTCAGTTTCCAATGACACTCAAGCTCTGGAAGTCATCAAACTTTGGCAGCCATTTTCTCCCTAATTATATACCTCTGACACGAAGTAACTCCCACATTTCATCAATAGGAAATAACTCTACTCCCATCCAAGACGGATACTTTTTTCATCAAAAAGCAAGACAAAAAAACAAGCTGTAAGATGATATCAATAATTCCATGTACACAAAAAATCAACAAGTGCCTGATTTCTCCATGTAACAACACACATATATTCACAGTAATCAAAGCCCTAAGTACTTCAAAAGTAAGATTTTAATTGTTCAACACTCACTTCTTGGTCCATGACAAATCTGAGCAACTCAAGAGAACATGCTGAATTTTGTACAAATAACTCTTAATTACATTTCCCACTATATGATAGTTATATTTAGACAAGAGCCATAGGATATATTGACTGTACCTTTGAAACTTAAGTTTTTATCATCTCTATTACTAATAAAAGGAGCTGTGTATGACTAGAAAACAAAAAGATCGACTTACAAGAAATTGTAAGCGCCCTGGGGCTAACTGAATTCCTGTTAGAATATAAGTTCAACTAATTGCAAATAAATGTAAAAAAGTATTTCAGAAACGAAATTAATGATCTTCGATATATAGGGGAAATGGCAACCAATATGATGGCAGTGAACACGGAAAAGATAAGCTGACAAAACAGAGAACTGAACTTACCCTCTATGTAAACTGACTTCCCACTGCATTTTTCTTAACTCTTTCACAACCACGAGCCGTGTTTCACAGCTCATGTTACTCCCAACGCTGGACTGCTAGCCGTGTTTCATGGCTCTCCACTTCCTGCTTCCGTCCTACTTTTGTAATAATCGAAACTGAAATCTCAGGCTGAAGAATGATTATTTATAGCAACTTATTGAGATAGGTCATGAGTTCCCCCCTATTTTCATATATGATACATGTGGCCAATATTGAAAGTGAACTCAAATTCTTTAATTTGTCTAAGGGTGGACGAATCAGAAAATGTGTCACAGATAAGGCCCAGTCCAGGTGGGGAATACCCCCTGGTAGTGAAATAGTTAATTCCAAAGTCACATTACATAAAAGCAAGTTCAACTCACTCATAAATGATATAAAAAGGACCTGATCCCGGAGAAAAAGAAAAGAATTCTCAGAGACAGAATAAGCTTTTATCAGAAATGCAACAAATCCTTTAAAAAAAACCAACTGTGACAGTAGCTTGCATTAATGATAATGAGTTGTATCAGTAGCAAACATTAATGCCATTGCGTTGAGTCAGTAACATTAATCAGTGAGTGACAAAGTTACAAAAGAAGGAAGGTTTCGTTTAGATTGGGAAGGGGGGGTGGGATGGGGTAAAGGGGGATACTAAAACAAGGCTTATTGACTGATGAGCCACAAAGCCCTATCCAACAGGCAAAGGTTTTACCATGCATTACGTCTTTTGACCTTTTGTAACATCCACAAATCATCCTCGTATAATATTTGGCACTCAACATCAACAATGTGAGTCGAAGCATAAAACGTTGAGAAACCTTGCATAACCGAATCTCAAAGCTCTATTAAAAAAAAAAATACTTCATGAACCTCGTCTCCATTTCAGAAGATAGCAGACATACTGATAATTTTTGGTGCTTCTGGCACAGATCAAATATCACACACTTCATAGAGCAACAAAACATGCAAATTATTTTTTTATGTATATAATAACTTGTAAAATGGTTCAGTTCCTTTTTATGGCTTTATCATGTCATCAAAACTCAAAGTACCCTACAGAAAATCTTCAAGTATTGCTACCCTGAGGTAAATGATGGACTCAAAACACATTTTAAAAATTAAGTTTCCCTGAAACATACCTTTGGCAAAAAAAACCCCAAAAAACAGAAACAAAAACAAAAACAAAAAAACCCTTAAAATCCCACGAGACAATCAATTTTTCTGCACAACTTCTGTTGTTTTGTAAAAAGAGCAGAATATATGAAAATATCAAATAGCATCTTTTGTTAAGTTTAACCACAAATCACCAATCATTGGTGAGCAAAGATCAACAACAAAAAATCACCAGTGTGCTTTGAAAAATCCCAGAAACTGATTGTACAACATACATTTAAATATAATATACGCAATTTAACTAATGATCCATACAGACACATACCTCAACACATATAAATGCAAGAAATGAAAATCTACTTTCATTTTAAATTTTTATCCCACATGGAAGATTTCGCCTTATCAGACAGGCACGAAAATCTCTCCGTTTCCTTCATATTCAAACAATCCGTCAACATTTCTCTCCCAGTGCTCACTGTGGACCCTCACATCTTTTTCAAGAAGTCAAAAGCAGCCTCATAGACAATCAGCATAATGGCACCTCCTGCAGAGAGAGAAAAAATACAGTGTGCTGAGTAAAGTTACCACAATAATGGTCATTTATCGCTGGGAAAAAGTAAAACAGAAAAGATAAGAAAAAAAACGGAGAGAAAAGATGTAAGTGCAACCAACCCATCTCCCCCCCCCCCCCCCCCAATTGTTGAACTGTAAAGAATCTATTCCGGGTAGCTACTAAGGTGAAAATACGTGACTTAGGCCATGGGCATTTCTAACACATACAAAGTCTAGAAAACTTCTTTGAAACAACACTTTGAACTTTACCCAGTCTATGATAGATAATAATAAAGCAGCTAATCTGCCTTTTCCATACTGCCCATTGAGCCTTTACTGCTATCAGCTGACAAAACGCCTTTTTTTATTCACAGTAGTTTCGAGAGAAAAGGCATTTTGTCAACGTAACCATTAAAGCTAGGCTAGGCGTTCCTCCGAAATTTGAATTCTTTTTGAGTTAATTTTCTAGAAAAAGAAATACACTAAAATTTACGTTTATGTTCATGGGCTTTGCCAGTTACCCAGGAAGCATGTCGATAAAGCAGAGTGGGCCGAAAAAAAAGTCGATACACGAGAAATTGTTTAATGAAGATATTGAAGGAAAAATTTCGTAATTGGAAAATACATCGATATGTCAAAACATCGGCTGTCGATATAAGTGGATTATACTGTACATTTGCATATGTGCCTTTGCATTTACAATGTACACCCTGCAAGTCTTAACTATTACAGTTATCAGATCGTCATCGGGAAACTCTGGGCAGCAACAAAAGACAAAGTAGATCTTGATTTTTTCTCTATCAAGACTACCCACATTCGATATGCCAGGTGTACTTCCGCCATAGCCGCTTGTTTGTGCGAAACGCACTCTCAAAATAGTGAAGGCCAAATGAATACCACAAACAAGATCAGCAAAAGATGAACTTACTGACCTTACCCATTTTGATTTTTCACTATTGAAGAGCTTAATCAAAGAGGCCAACACAGAACCAGACGCCCTAAATGAATTACTCTTCGCTGATGACCAAAGCCTGGCATACAAAGATGAACGAAGTCTCCAACACCACACCACCAGATTAAATGAAGAATGTGACAACTACGACATGAAGATCAACATCAACAAAACAGAGACAATGAAAGTAAGCAGAAAGTCAGAACCACTCAGGATACATATCAACAACAACAGTCTCAGACAGGTCCAAGAATTTAAGTACCTCGGAAGTATATTCACAGAGGATGGGCGACTGAACAGATAAATTGAAACACGAGTACAAAAGGCCAATAATGTTAGTTACCAGCTTACTCCACTATTCAAACATCCTATCATCCCCATGACAACAAAACTCAAAATGACCAACACCATATTCATCCT
Source organism: Aplysia californica (assembly GCF_000002075.1). Taxonomy (NCBI): domain Eukaryota; kingdom Metazoa; phylum Mollusca; class Gastropoda; order Aplysiida; family Aplysiidae; genus Aplysia; species Aplysia californica. The sequence continues at coordinate 81,225 of NW_004797934.1, read as the reverse complement.
AACACTCACTTATCAATGCCAAACATTGGCCACGAACAAGACATTAGAGCAAAGAATTACAACAAGTGAAATGCGATGCCTAAGAAAAGCAGTAAACAAGACCAGGCAAGACAAACTTAGAAACTCAGTAGTCCGAGAAATGGTGGGCACAAATGATGTCATGCATCACATCCAACACCAGAGAATCAAATGGTGCGGACATCTTCTATGATTACCAACACACCATCCAGCATAACATGCCTACATCCAAATATTCGATGGCAACAAGGCTAGAGGGCGACCGAGAAAGACCTGGATAGATGGAGTCAGGGAAACATTAACCACCCACGGCATCCCCCTGACCCAAGCTCTCCAGCTGGCGACAGAGAGAAGTCTCTTTCTTCCCACGACACCAAAAAGGGCATGAGCGGCGGATAAAAATAAAGTAAGTAAGAAAGAAGAGCTTAATCTATTTTCTCAAGTATTTTCTTAGGTAATTTAGAGATTTACTCAAATCCCCAAGGCATTCCTGAGTATCTGCAATTCTAGTGAGATTCCCGTAAGCAAGCCTGATGGTCACCTTGTTGCCCCCGTCCCTCCCCCCCCCCCCCCCACCCACCATCCTTGCATTTTTTAAAATATTATTTTGACACTGTCCAAGATGTCCACCTGTCTAAAACAAATACTTTTCTCCACAACAATGGATGGCTGTCTTGGACAATTTCAACTGTACTTGCAACATCGGTCATCCACCCACCTCGAAACGACAGGGCACTTTGTTATAACAAATAGTAATAACGCTGATGACACTATTCTCACCTGGACCAAGACGAAGCACTTTTGGCAGTAATCCTTTGTACAAAGCAAAGTAGCTGAAAACAAAACCAAAAAAAAAGTAACCAATCACAACTCTCAACAAGCATATTTTTCAACCTTTGCATATATCATGGGAAAAAAACTGCCATCACCCACAAAAAACATCGGTTCTATCCTCACATGGGGAGAATTTTTTATCAAGTATCGTATCTTAGTCTTTGTGGTGGAACATTGAATCCCTCTCAGTACAGGTTGGCCCTATCAAGAAAGTTTTGAAGAACACCTCCTAAACGATCTAAATTGTGTTGGTGGAGGTGTAAAACACCTACATACTAAAAAAATAATAATAATAAGACCGCAAGTGAGAGCCATATTATGTGAACAGCATCTTTTACACTACACTGAGCGCAGCATTTTTGAGGCAATTAATATGTTCCTTCATTATAGTCAGTACCTGCTATTACTGGTTAACTTCATTTCACAATTATAAAACAAAACAGTACACATTCTCAACCATTATCAAACACTTCCCCATCATCTTACATCACAGTAAATCAAGACTTGATCATGTCCTAATTCAGGTAATTGATATCAAGCTTTATTTATTTACATTTCCAAAAACATCCAACATACTGTTTTATATGATATAACCCAAACCAGCCAAAGATAGCATACAAGATACACATCATACTCTTCAAACAATGCCCTCTGCCTTCTGTAAGCTTTAACACAGATGTAACTTGCTCTACAATAATCTTTGACTTCTTTTTTTTTGTTGCAAAGGCTATGTCACTTCTTATAAATAACATAATACATATTTCTGTTGGGTTTTTTTCTCATAAAATTGTGTCTCTACCAGAGCAACTGACGAAGTTTTGTTTGATTTTACAACATGTGGAGCCAGTGGTCTTACTTTAAGTACAATTTTGAAACCATTCTTACGAAACCATTCAATATCAGCTCTTTCATAGCCCAGTCTGAAAGACCTTCTTTCACACATACCTGTTCCCAACAGCAACAGCTTACAAACCAACACAGAACAACTTTAAAAAGATCATTAACTTTTACAACATGGCACTAGGTTGCAGAGCAGCAGCCCATGAGCAGCTGAACTACTAACAACAGCAACAAATTGAACTTGAAAATCTTCCTAATCAAATTCTTCACCAGCAATTGCAGCCTATTGATTCAAATTCCTGTGCACCAAATGTTCATATCTTTTGCTCTTTGTGGAAGAAAAAGTAAATTGTGACTGCCGATGCCAGTGCTTGCCGCACTTTCCTCACAAGCAATAAAAACAAGGCTGCAGCTTTCAGAGATCTACTTTTATTGTAGCTAACTCTCCCATTGAACACTAGCCCTGCAATTTTTTCAAGCCAGTTCTTGCCTGGTTGAAGACTAACATGCACACTGTTCCTTCTGGCGATGGTGGGGTTCTACTGGAAAGTGTTATAACTCACCCTTCCTCTCGGTAGACTAGCGCGATTGTCTGGAAACAACTTTTGTACTTGATCTGTCCCGGCACAGGCTGAGGGCCCTGGATCCGGCTCTTGGCCACATCAAACGGAATGTTGACCATAGAGGACAACGTCCCAGCAGCCAGTCCAATAAGAAAACGTCTTACAAAGTCAGCTGTTGGGTCCTGAAAGAAACATTTGTATCAAGTTGTCTTATATGTTTGGTCTAAATTCTCATTGCAAGAACTTTGGCATTTTGAAAGAAAATACTCTTGCAGGCCAAAACAGCCTCCAGCATATGTTTTAGTAATTAACAAAGTAAACATTAAAAATTTGGCTAAAAATTCATATGACCATGACTATGGATGGTCTTTTCCCTAGGGTGTATAGGACTGGGGTTGCAAGTTCAAGGATAAATATACAGAAAACAAAAGCATGACAAAAGAGGTTTCAACACGCTTATCCAGATTGTTGTCAAGGGGGAAAAAAGGATTTTGTAGGTGATGTGTGTGTGTGGGGAGAGGAGTTATTGGCTTTCAGCTGGGCTCTTGGAAAAACAAAAGAATCCCATGGGACTTGTCAAACCTTGTGTAAAGTTTCCATTACTCCTGGCTTTAGTGCAACTAATGTTTTTCTGAGGACAATGTGGCACTGAGTAAATACGAGGGTTCTGTGCACAGAGGTTGTTTCACATTTTTCCAACCGCGAGCCACAAAATGCGGCTCCCGGATGTGGCCTCGTTGGACCGGGGAGCCGCAAAATACTGGCTATCTATTCCAATCCAGTAATGAAAAGACACGAAAATCTCGGTCGATCCAGGTTTTCGAAACAATAGAATAAACTTCCTGTTAGCAGATATAAAAGAAAATATAGCACTGAGAGACCAGTTTCAGTCATTTCAGTGCTTTTTTCTGTCCCCTTCGAAACGTAAAATTGAAAAGAAAAGTACTCCCCTGACTCCAGTATATGTCTCATATGTTCACTTCTATAATAGGTACACATACATAACTTTCCGCATTTCTAAGCATTGCTTGAGGCAATCTACCTGTGAAGTTTGAATGATGCTGTTGTTGTACTTTGTTAGATATGACCTTTTAAAAGCTGGAAAATTGTTGATTTCATATGACACCTTCAATATTGCATAATCACTTTTAGAAACCCCAAACTAATATAATTGGAATAAATCTTCAATATTGTATCACCATCTGATAGATTATTTTTTAACCTTCAATTTGATGGGCCATATGATATGGTTTCATTGTGTTTAGTTGGATGTTTTGACATTTTCCTTTGGTGGGGTAGGGGCATAAAAATAAAGCCATGGGCCAATGGTGGATTTTGGCCTGGTAGGAAAAGAATTAAGTTAGAAAGCTGCACGGCATGTAGTAACTTAGACTATCAGGGTGTGATTGTTCTTCTTCTTTACACACTTGGAGGGTGGGAATGGGTTGGAGTGGCTGAACGGCAAGCACACTTTAAAAAAAAATCAAAATCAGGAATGTCACGATCGTATTTTCGTAAACTATAAAAAAAAATATCAGGATTCTGTCAAATTCATAATGATAGACAACCCTGCAGTACCTTCATCACTGGCAGAAAGCACTGAAACTAAATGTTTATGTTCACTAATTTATTATCCAATGGTAAAAAAAGATCGCTTGCTTATTTAACTGAGACATAAGCAAATCAAAATGCTCCCACCTTCAAAAAAGAAATGATGTCCATACAGATTCTACATTTTTATCAAGTAAATTCAGTTCCCATTTCTAAAAATGTTTTACAAGTATTGGCATAATCTAAATTTAAAAGCTTGACATTCAAAATTGTCAGGACTTTAGAACTTCCTTTTAAGATGGTTTTCAACTGGTCCGCATAACAGAAAAGCTACGGGGGTTCTCGTGGCCTAGAGGTTAAGGTGTTCGCCTCTCATTCAAAAGTCCCGGGTTCGAATTCGGGTAGTGGCAGAAAAATGTTCTTTTCTAAAATTGTCTCCTTTCACCTCCTTTCCGGTTCTCTAGCAATGTTCTGTCATCTGCTTTCATCTCCTCTTTCTACCCCCACCCCCTCATCTCCTTTGACCCCTCCTCTGGGCTCCTGATTCTTTCTGCAGTCTTTCTGCAGCCTATCTACCGCTACTCCTTTGCTCCTTGTTACTGCTGTCTTTCAGCCACACCCCTGATCTTCTGGTGGAAAGATCTACACCTAGCCTTCTCGGACAAGAGCAAAAAATCTCGGAGGTCCTGTGTGCAAGTTGCGCACGTTAAAGATCCCTTGGTGGTCTAAAATCCATAAGAGTAGGTTTGGGCCGCCACCCGGGCAAAATTCAAAATTTCCTACAAACTGAAAATATTAGGTGTGCCCCGCGCGCTCATATGACCTTATACAATTGCGAGCGCCGTAAAACACTTACAAAAAAAAAAAGACAAGCTACAAAAGAATTTCATTACGATCTACGCTCTGGAAGCTGAGACATACCTTTCGTTCTGGAATCAAGCCTTTAACGTTATGGTAGAAGCTGAAGTAGACCATGTTGAATACTCCATGCCGCCCAAAAGTGGCAGTCAGGCCCTTGTTGAGTCCTTTCAGTCCAAATCCGTCCTTGGCAATAATTTCTCTGGCTGTTTTGATTGTGCTGGGTTGCTGATTGACAAAAGAAAGACAAACAAGGTAAGAGACAGATATAACATAAAAGCAGTACATTCATTTCATTTCTCTGATCCAGTAGCCATCTGAGTGCCTGTCGATATGGCAAAGAATGTACACAGGTTGTTATCAGCTCTGAGAGACTGTTTCGGACATCTGGGGAGGCAGGTAGGTAAGTACAGTGTCTCTGCCTAAGATACCACTACTCACGATCCCAGTTCACTTGAAATCCCACTGTTTTAAATAGAGCATAATTTTTTCTCCACATAAGTAACCCCATAGATCCTGGTCAGAAGGACAACATCTGGTTAAGATCCCGTATTTCAGATCATGATTTACAAAAAGCTGATCAACCAAGTGGTGAATATTTGCGATCATTGTACACGGTTGTTCAACTCATCCGGAAACCGCTCCTTTAGTTGCTCCATGCCAGCGGTCAGTGCCACCCATGTGTTGGTCATTAAATCTGCGGTCAGCCGGGCTCACTACCATGATGCCAGCGGCGCACCCCCGCCTGCCCACGAATGCATTTCCTCCAAATTATGGTGTCATTCCCACCCTGATATCTCCAAATCTAAAGATGTGATATCACCATATGACCCACTATTTTACAGCTCAGCTTTCCCACTACAAGACGATATAACTTTGGTCAATCTCAGTTCAAAACCTTGATTTTATCAAACTACGTTCTCCAAAACGTGTTTCTATCGAACCAAATTCCTTTTTCAGCGTTATTTGAATTTAAACGCCAATAACTTTGTAAACTCACCATCAATTTCAATTCTTTTTCCAAATCTAGTAGGGATAAGCATACTGTACAAATTGTACAAGTTTCAAATTTGTGTCGTTTTTCTGTGATTTTTAATTAATTTTTAAAAATTACATAGACCTTCCCAAGACGTATTTCTATAGAGTCGGATTCCTTTGTCAGTGTTATTTGAATTTAAACTCCAATAACTTCGCAAATTCACCATCAGTTTCAAGTCTTTTTACAAATCTAGTACGGATAGGTATACTGTACAAAATATGGTGTGAGTTTCAACTTTGTGTCATTTTTCTGTGATTTTTTTTCTTCTTTAAAATGATACAGACATCTTTTGTTCTGTGTTCACAAGATTTCTTTTTGTGTGTGTTTTGTTTCAAATCTAGCATCTCTTAAAATGTTTTGATAATTATATAGTGTGTTCACCAATATTTGTGACAGTAGGCTTAAATGCAGTTATAAGTGTTGACACCCTGACTGGTGATACCCGCGATCCTAGAGTGATACGTTATTATCAAGCCGACAATGGGAACTGGGGACATATGGTGAAAAGCTGTGAATCTCCACTCAAGACTTAATATCTTTGCTTTAGGCAATGACACACAGATACAGCCAAGTGAGTTTGAAACTTTACTCAATTTCTGACCCAATATCTTAGAATTGTCAAAATCGACCGCAGCTATCATGTCCAAATTTAATGCAATAAATCATGATCCTCTATCAATGTTTAAACATGTATCCACTTTTCTTTCTTCGTCATCTCGTATTTCTCTAGCCTTAATTAGTTGCATGATTGCTCTAAGAAATATGTCAGATGATGCTTATTCAAAGTATACGGTTTTATGCACAGTTGGTGTTGTAGTTTGGGCTTAGTCGCAGGTTAAACAAAGCTGAAAACTGCTTCAATAACATTTTCATCGCGAATCTGTCAGTCAAGTAAAATTCCCCGCGCTGACCTCTTGACCCGTTGGTTATGGCTGGTTCGAGTTACGCTGAGCGTCAGGGCGCTGCGGGATGCCGGTAGAACTAAAGTACTGCTCGTGAACAGCCGTGTGTACTGCCCTTTACATCAAAGGTCATCCACTTTCATTAATCTGATCACATCTCCATTGAAAATCTCAATGAGTGGGTACAATGTTTGATCTGGACAGGAAAGATGTAAACTCATGGACACATTTTTCCCCAAACACTGCACTCACATTTTCACCTATCCCCTTGACTTACACCACACACTAGGTGGGTAGGGAGTACAAGGCCACATCAAACAGGATGACTTCGAACTGTGTACTGGTCAGTGCTTTGTTTTACTGACCATTGCCAATGTCTTTCATCTCTCTACCCAAATAAGCTAGACAGGCTGGACTTTAAATTGGTGCAGTCACAACACAATGGCATATTACGTTACAAGCAAAGAACTCTGTCAGATAAAGAAAGCTATAAAGTTTGACCTTGAGACTCACGATTGGACAAATGAAAATGACATGCCTCATGTCATTATGATTGGTTATCATGGTTAAAAACTCTTTGATCACCATAAGTCACGACAGTTCATTTCCAAGTAAGGGGGCATCATTTTATTGACTGTGGGTATGACCAGGAGTCACCGTGGTTTTTTCCATTGATAAATGGAATAAGATCCCCTTCACTTAAGTTCCTGCATTTTCCTTGCTCCCAAACACCGGGATCTTAGAGACCACTATACTTCACAGGTCGTTAAGTGCAGAGCAGGTAAAGAGTAGGTGGGGGACCATTTCATCCCAACAGTCACACAGTGGCTAGTCAGGAGGTTACGGATCTGTTTCAGATTTTGTTTAAACAGTCCATAACTTTGGTAAATGGATCTATGCAAATCCTGGAATATGCAAACAGATGGAGTCAATGCCAGCAAAGCAAATGAAGCTTACACATCTAAACCAAAAGACAAATTTTAAAATCTATACAGCAACAAAAAATTGAGACAGAAATCTCGCTTTAAGAAATTCACAATTTTGACCTGTACAAGCTCACGATTGACATGCTTAATTAACTAGACTTGTATTTCACACATGAAAAGTAGGTAAGTACGCAAGTTATTCAGTGTTAAAGGCCATTGGCCAACATCACATTATACGAACCAATCATGTGTTATAGTATAGAGTTTCCACAATGAAAAAGTACCACAAAAGAAAAAGGTGGACTTTGTAACAGCATTTACCACATCACTCATTGACAAGATATATAACAGAAAGGACAATAGCGTAGTCGAGTGTTCATACTTGTTTGAAAGGTGTTCACTGAGACAACCATCCTTCATAAGTTTACAATTCCAGAAAATCACTATCATAAATATTGTACTTTTCCGAATGGCTCATTCTTCCCCTTTCACAGACAAAGAGACATAATATGTCTTTACTATAAATAATGATTGAAAGTGACTGTGCATTGCTCTAAAATGGAGGCACACTGTTAGGTCAGTTGGTAACACAGTGGATTAAGCTGTAAATAACCCTAGTTCAAATCCAAAGTGAGACTTTTTTTTTTGTAAATGTTTTACAGCGCTCACAACTGCACAAGGTCACATGAGCGCGTGGGACACATTAAAGAATTTCAGTAGGCAGGAAATTTTGACTCTTGCCTAGGTGGCAGCCGCAGCCAGCTCTTAGCGATTTTAGACTACCAAGGGATCTTTAACGTGCGCAACTTGCACACGGGACCTTCGAGATTTTTCGGCCTTGTCCGAGAACGCTAGGTGTACATCTTTCCTACCAGAAGATCAGGGGTGTGGCTGAAAGACATCAGTAGAAGGAGCCAAGGAGTAGCAGAAGAAAGGAAGCAGATTTCCTGTGTTTTCTCTGAATCGATAACAACAACTGTGAGTTGTTTGGGAAGTTTCAAAGCTTGCCACCTATTTGGCTCAGACCTATCAGATATGGATTTCACATTCAGAGGTCTCATCACATAAAAATAACCTTATAGTATTGAAAGGGGAGTTGAATGCATAGAAATATTCCCAGCTACCTCTCAAAGAGACACACATAAACCTGTCATCTACCTCGGTAAATTTACTCCTTTCTGCCTGCAGCTTCACTTTGACAACTTCAAAAGGATTGATGACAATGGCCTCCGTGATACCAGCAGCCAAACCTGCCAGGGTTAAAACCTAAAAATAAAAAAAAGTAATTTCAGATTTAAACACTCTTAAATACCCAGGAAATTAAAGTTGTGACACTCCATCAAAACAGAACCCCCCTCTCCTATCCCTCCAAAATCAAAGAAAAATAAAATTCAGTGCTTGTAAGAGCCCTCAATCATTCAATATATTGATCGGTGTGTAGTATCTACATTTTCAGCCCCACCATTTCAAAAGAACAGCATGTTCATTTCACAACAAACACTGACAAAGTACTTTTAAAAAAAATAATAAATAAACTGTGACAGCTTTTATCATGGACTCGATTCCAAATTTCCCAATTCATCAAGCCAGCTGAAGATATAAGTATCTGTATTTTCATTTGAAAAAAAGAAAATATCAAAACATCTTTGCATAAACCGCCGTCCCAATTTTCCTAGAAAATAAAGGAACTTTTATCAAACAAATGTCATATGAGCTTGAAGTTGTTTGTTTTCATCTGTCTTGCAGCCTCAAAAAAACAAATTTACGGGAAAACTTTCACTAACCAGCCAGGCACGGTAACTGATGATGATTCTGTTTAAACCTTTCCCAGCAGCTTTTCTCATCAGGCAGACAAAAAAACCAACAACACACATGCAAAAACTTTTTAAAGACTACCAAAACTCTACAAATTTAACCGTAGCCATCCAGCTGTGAGAAAATTAAAACACTTAACAATTCAAATTTTAAGAAAGCTCATATAAAATCAGTGTGACCCTCACAAGGAGAAGTAACCAATGCTAAACATAATTAGAAGTGTTTGCAATTAAGATGCCTTCTAATTATGATAAATTCACTTGCCCCCCTCCACCTACAGAGATAAACAAAAGAAACTTTATACATTCTAACATACACATAGAAAAATCGATGGCACTCAGAAATCTTTTTCCTTTGTACGAGTTTCATTACATAATTCAGGCTATATCAAGGGAGGTGGACAAAGTTGGACAATTGGATCAAAATTTTATTAAACTATGCTACCCACACTACACATGTTGGGTTCATAGGCGCTTTAAAAATTTTATGTTAGAAGATACTGGTCTTTTATCCACTTCGACTAGGAACAGTTATTTTTCCTTGACCGATAAGCATTTCCCCTTCTTTTTGCTCCATCATTGTTCACTCTCAACTACAACTCCACCTAGACCTAACTTTACAGAATGCCAGCAAGCTGTTGCGCACTGTGTAGTCTCTGTTGAAAGAGAAGCACCCTGAAACATGTCTCCACAATAAAAGATACATGCTCAAGTGAATGCAGACTCCCAACACATATAACGACTGAGGTATGCGAGTTAGGTTTACTGTAAACCCTTCTGTGACAAAGGCAATAACACATCCTTGGCCTACACTATTATCCTCCACTTATTATAGACAGGTCATTGGCCTATCATACTCGTGCACAGCTGCCAACTTTTCAAAACCAAAAAACAGACTCTTCCAATGTGGCTAATCAAGATGATGGGCATTGGCCAAGAAATCCCCCCCCCCCCCCCCTCAATAATTATTCACATACACATTCCTACTGTCAGTAAATTCAAAGCAGACTGAAACAATAATGAGAGAAATTTAGAAAAGACTACTGTCACAACTATAATTGACTTATGGGCTTTGTTCTCGTTATTACTGGCACATCCCACCTTGAAAGTTCGGAATTTTTCTTCATTATTCAAAAATAAGTGAGGAGCATTACTAAAACACCGAGAATATGTATTCTCCTACCAAAAAAAATGAGACACACATTTTTATGTACTGGTTGGCTGCTATGCTTATACTGAGGCCTCTCTCTAGAATATCTACATATTATATAAATACCTTCCTTTCTTTTTCATCACAGCTGCTTCTGTGAAGAAAATTTCTGGTTGAATTTACTAACATCTGCCCTCCCTGACTGCAAATATTTTTGCTATAAACAAATTGTTTTTGCTACATGCATATTTTGAATACAAAGAAATATATAAGAAAAAATTCGGGACTGAACATCTGTTCACTATTCGCATTTATTGCAATGCACGTGCTATACTGTATTTGCAATTTTAAAAAAGGAAGTTTTATTTTATGTTTAGCAGTATTCTAAAAAAATATGTCCCAATACATTATTTTTCCAGTTTATCGACCTTACGATAGGTTGAGGTATGAAGTCCCCGATGGCAAACATATGTTTGTAGCGTTCAAAGGTGAAGAACTTGACTCCCCTCTTTGGTGTCTCTGCTAACAAAGGCGGCAAAATCCCTTTGTAGAATGACAATGCCCTGTGGAGATATTAGTTTTTGTTTTAGCAAAAGTTTTACGGCACTTGCAACATAATAAGGTCATATAAGTGCAAAGAATAGATGTGTCACAAGAGAGTAACATACACAAAAAAGGAGGAGGAGAGATATGGACGATTTTAAACATGATATGAATAACAAAAAAGAGGACAAAGGAAAATCATTCTAGTCTTTTCTTATTTTTCTAGCAACTGATCAAAAGTAATAAACCCACTTCACAACTGAAAGCTGGGCAACAGCACTACATTTTTCCTGTCTGTGGTAGAAGCACTTTGTACCAAAGAAAAAAATGTTTCTGTGGGCTATATTCCTATCACTGCTGAGTTTAAGTCTTTAAAAACTTCGGGTTTGGATCACAATTCGTTGGAGTTTCTTCACATGAGGAAATTCTGATCTAGGGTTTACACAAAAGACATCACATTCATATCAAATATGTCACAGAATAAGTAGATTATATCATACACCAGAATGAATTTTCATAAAAATGAAATGTGTATTTTTATGATACATCTACATCTGTATTAATAAATAGAACACCTAAGACTGAAGAATTTTTCTTCATTAAAAATAAAAAATCAAATGTAACTACTTGTTCAAAAAAATATTTCAAGATCTTACAAATTCCATCAAACAGCCTCAACTACAACCATAAAGAAATAATCACTACAGGTTTAAGAAGAAAAGACTGTGAATTTTAGCAACACTACCCATTCTTCTGAACAATAAACGTCTTATATTTTTTTGGTTTTATATCCTCCTATGAAACGAGCCACACACTACGCAATGGACATCCATCTTCAACACATTTGATAAACGTTTAGCAGAAGTTGAACAAACCAGAAATTAATCCTTCATGAAGGAGTAGTAATTATTTGCACTTTATTGCAATCATGATTTGAATGACGTAGAGTGTGGCTATGAGCACACATACGGGATAAACTGTGTGACTGAGCAGCTCTGAGCCTTTAACAAGTTAATGCTTGACTTGGCTCCAGGAAGGCAAGATGACACTTCAGACCTTTTAAGTTTCATAATGATCCGTTTGTTCAGTGCCATGCAAAAGCTCCCACATTTTGTTTAAGTTAGAAAAGCTGATATATACATCAGTCTCAGTCCAAACGCAATTACCATACAACGTAATAATACGGTTTTGTAGAGCGCAAACGAAAGTTTGGATTACCGTGGATTCCGCTTAATCAGATATCTGCTCTACCAATAGATTTACTTTGGATTAGCTGTTTTTTCGGTTTAGAGACGGTCCCTCAAATAGCGATGACCGTCACCATGTAGAGTTGGGAATCCCATACTGGCAGCAAATTTTACTTATAAAATTTTTTTTTATCAACCTTGTCTTTTAGTAATTAACTGCAATTTCTTTAGCTGAACGTTGTATGCATTGTGCAGTCTGTTCGACATTATCAGCCTGTTTAATCTGCTGAATAGTAACAATGAGCAGACAAAAGAGCAGATCAGCACACTGTACTGCACACTGTACCATGCTCTGCACTAGCCTAGAGAAATGAGGAAGCCCAAAGACAGGGACATTGTTCACAGCACTTCCCACTTCTCACACACATTTTGCGTAGGCATATATATGGCTTACGTCACAGCTCACCAATGACACTTTTTAGTGACAAAACTAGTTGCAGGAAATTCATATTACAATTCATATTACAGTGAACACTTTTATGCACTAAAAGTTCTCAAAAAATGAGTTCAATAAAGATAATCTCAAGATTAGAAAAAAAGGACAGACTTGCTTTTAAAAGCGATATTGTCCCAACTGTAAACCTTTTAAAATCAGAAGAAACCACCCACTGGGATTTTTTATTAGTATTTATTAAGGAATTTTCTAGAATACAGCTAATTGGAGTTTACAAAAATATTGATCTGTTAAGACAAATTGATACAAGTCACTGTGCAAAAGCTGGAGAGTTTATGTTCGATAGTTGAGGAGATAGTTGCGCCACGAATTTTTGACCGCACTATAAGTACATATTTGGCTATGCTCCTCTCTGGCCCGCAATTGACACACTGTATTCTCGGGTCTCTTTCTCCTGTTTTGTTATCTTGAAATATGTATGACTTGATGATTGAAGGTGGCTGGTGAAGATTTAGTTCACATAACCCTTGAAATTATTTTCCATGTCCATTTAGAAAAGGAAGCATTTGGGCTAACTGATAATTTTTTTTAAAATTAAAAATTAGGGATTTTATATTCTTTCTGTTTACTTCTGTTTTCGGATTAAACATGTTCTGTTTAAACAGACTCCACTGTATTTGGTTCAAATTTTAAGGAAGGGTTTTTTTTTGTTACACCTTAACACCCGAATCTTCTATTCAGTCCAGCTACCAACACAAGACAAAAAAGTCTGGCTAACTGAAAATGTTTATAATAAGAGTATTATAACATATAGCTCCTATTTGTAAAGTGTAAAGAAATAGATCATGAACGTTATACTGATCTTACCCCTCCTGTCTATACATTTTTTTAAAACAATCGAAGATAGAGGTGTATCTTGTGGGATCATCAACACCCCGTTGTATCTGGAATCTAGTTTTCACAAGGTCCAAAGGATGCATAATGGAAATTTCAGTAAAACCTGCAAAGATAAAAGAGATTTAAAAAATTAAACAACCTCACACATACAAAAAAAGTGATATTATAACAACTTCAAAACTGATTATAATACAGACAAACCTGTCCAAGATGACTACTCATTACTGAGGAGAAAAGTTGTCAACTTTATCTTAGAAGACAGATAAATGGTCCTCTTGGACAGTGTCACAGTGCCAGTGTTATATTATACATGTGAGGTATTGTGGTGAAATCAGGCACTCGTCAAAATAGTGAAATCAAAGAAATTGGCATTTTTCTGACTATTGGGCAATTTTATTTAAAAAATTCTTTTTTTTGGCTCAACACCTTTCATATCCATTTAAAAACACATTTCTATGTGGATTTTACTGAAAAACATTGATTAAAGACAGAAAAAATGTCAATTTTCAGTTTCTAAGGACTCTCAAGCTATGGAAATTACCAACTCTGGCGGCCATTTTCTCGCTAATTTCACCTCTGAAACCAGGCGACCCTGACCTCCTTCAATTGCAAATATTTCAACTTCTATTCAACGTAGATGGATTTTTTTTCACCAAAAGGAAGGCAAATGAACAGGCGTTAAGTTGACACCAATAACCCCATATGCCCAAAAATTGACAAGCGTCTGATTCCACCGCATTGTGACATATATATTTTTTTTTTTTAAAGGCAAAGCAGCAAGAGGGCAACAGTCGTTTGTACGAGTGATTGTCTTACACCAGTGGTCATTGTTTAAGTCCGACTGTATCTTAACAAGGCTGATCTAAAATTAAAATGACAATCTATAAAAGTTTTTTAAAGCCTAAAAAATGTAATGCAAACCAATTAATTTTAAGTGCAGCAACTTTATAGATGTATCTGTCAAACCTGCTCGAACGAACAACTGTCCATCACAATCACCTATACAAGTGAGCACTTGAAGAGGAATGAATAGATCGACAAAGACTCAATGTGTGTGTGTGCATGTGTGCGTGTGTGTGTGTGTGTGTGTGTGTGTGTGTGTGTGTGTGTGTGTGTGTGTGGGAGTGAGAGGTGTGATATTCTTTTTTATTTTATGGTGGGGAGCAGCTATTAGTATCTATGCCTCACAATGCGGTGGAATCAGGCACTCATCAATTTTTAGGCATATATAGAGTTATCGGTATCATCTTAAAGCCTGGTCATTTGCCTTGCTTTAGATGGAAAAAATACTCTCCTATCTTGAATAGAAGTTGAGATATACGCGAATGAAGGAGGATGGGATTGTCTCGTTTCAGAGATAAAATAAGCGAGAAAATGGCCGCTAAAGTTAAGCCACTTCCATAGCTTAAAAGTCCCTGAAAACTTAAAATTGACATTTTTATTTTTTGGGTAAAATCCAAGCAGCAATTTCCATTTTGAGAAATGAGTTTTTAAATGGACATAAAAGATGTTAGCCAAAAAACAAAAATGATAAAATTTGCCAAACCAGCAGAAAAACGCCTATTTCTTCGATTTCCTCATTTTGACGAGCCCCTGATTTCAACACGATGCCTCACATTACATATAATTGTGGTGGCGCTGACTTTTGCATCACTTTTTCAAATAAACCAGGTAATCTTAACCTCAAAACCAGTAGAGTGCTGCACAGTGGCGACCTGTAGTCGTAATAGCCTAGTGTGTGGATTGTCTTTGTTAGCGATATTGTTTTTTAATAACTTATTTTATTTGTGTTATTTAAATGTAGGCCTATTTGAGGATGAATAAACATGTACACCATTGTAAAATAAATTTACCATGGGGATCAATTAAATGGAATTTATCAACATATTTTTATTCTTATCGAGCAGAAATTTATTCCAACCAAAGTTTGGAGCAAGACTGTCGTCTTCAATTTGTCAAGACTGTAGCGGCGGTCAAAAGCAATTACTGATTGGCACACACAGGCAGCTATAGCTTGTTCACTTTTGACTGTCCGTGCTAAAAAATTTCGGCTCATATTTTAATTTACCTATATATGCCCACAAAACGTTGCATGGCACTTCTGGAGGCCAGCGACCAAACAAAATTCTTTTTTTCTTTAATCTTGACTCAGTAATAAAAAATTTTTTGTCTTTGGGCCCAATATTTTAAAAATTGTTCTTTGGATGCATACACAGGATCACTAAAATAATTGACTTACAGTAACCTTGCCAACAAATTGCTCATTCTGAGACAGAGTGACCCTGCCCCCATATTTCAGTGTAAGCTTGTCAACTTCACCCCACGGTTATCTAGTATCTAGACGTCTCCACGTGCTCCAGGTGAGTCTCGAAAATTATTCACCCCGTCTCTTGATTCGTGTTTCTTAGGTGTATGTTAGAGCATGGTGTTTTTGAAGAAATTATGTTAACTTTTAAATGTTTGAAGTGTATGCTGTAAATCGGGCCCTATTGTTTTTTTTACCCGCTTATTTAGACTTACTACATCAAAACAAACGTGTCCGAACCTTAGTCAGTTCGCAGTGACCTTTATGAATGGGCTTTTAGATTCTGTTGGTCATTCAACTTCTAGGGGGGCTCTCATCGCCTAGAGGTTATGATGGTGTTCACCTCTCATTCAAAGGTTCTGGGTTCGAATCCGGGTAGTGATGGGAAAATTTCCTTTGTCTTCTTTCACCTACTTTCCTGCTCTCTAGCAATGTTCTGTCGTCTGCTTTCGTCTCCACTTTCTGCCCCCACCCCCTCACCTCCTTTGCCCCCTCCTCTGGGTTCCTCATGACTCTTTCCGCAGCTACTCCTTGGCTCCTTCTTACAGGTGTCTTTCAACCACACCCCTGATCTTCTGGTAGGAAAGATCTACACCTAGCCTTCCCGGACAAGGGCGAAAAATCTCGGATGTCCCTTGTGCAAGTTGCGCACTTTAAAGATCCCTTGGTGGTCTAAAATCGATAAGAGTAGGCTTCGGCCGCCACCCAGCCAAATTCAAAATTTCCTTCCAACTGAAAATGGTTAATGTGTCCTGCGCGCTAATATGTCCTTTAAATGCAGTTGCGAGCGCCATATAACACTTACCAAAACAAACAAAAACCAACTTCTAGACCCATAAAGCAAAGAGTCAAAGAGTGGAGACGATTAAACAGAGCGATTTCATTTTATCTTGTTTTAACCACAGTCAGACAAAAGTGAACAAACTATAGTTAGAATTAGGGTGGGTCTATGGATTTACACAGGTATAAAAGTATTCTTGTTTACTTTCTACTCACCTGCACAGCCACCAGCCACAAACTGCAGAGCTGCCAATGTTGCAGGCCCATGGACCCTTCGTGCAGCAGCACCTCCACTGGCACCACCTGCATCTCCACCCGTTGTCGAAGCCATGTTTCTTGATTCTAGAAAAAATTTCAATGTAGATTGTAGATCTAGATTCTAGATCTAGCCTATGTTTAGATCTATACTTTATCTTGATCTTAGCTAACTTGTAACCGCTAGATCTCTACACTGGCCACTTAATTTACTTATTTCTTCTAGGGTTCCTTCTTCTAGACTCTTGCCTAGGACCAGATCTAGTCTAGGGCTAGGCCAGGCAAAATCTAGATCTCTAGATCTAACTCTATTGCAACAGGTGACAGCTGCAGGCTTGGCTTTTCGGATCTAGATCTAGATCTAGATCTAGTGAAAACAGTTGCAGAAATATGCCGTGCCGTGCGTTGTATCAGCTGTATTTTAATTTAAAACATTGCAGCCAGAATCATGACGTTGCATTTGCTCCAAAGCACGCATTGTTGTAAGCTATAAAGTATAAAGTTTGCATATTTTTTAGGAATTGGTTACTGCTGGCTTGTTGTCTGTTTGAAATCTAACCTAGATAATCTAGATCTAGAATCTAGATAGATCAAGATCTATGATTGGGCAAAGTGTGTGATGTGATGTGAAACTTCGAACGTTTGTACCGTCACCGTGCGCCGTGCAGAGGAGGCGTTGTAGCCGCGGCAAGATTCACGATCTAGAGATCTAGAATCTAGCTCAAAAGCCTTTTCAACTCTTTTTTACGACGTTCCAACTTGCTTCAGCCAGAACAAGGAGGGCGACAAGGCTGAATTTATAGTGAGAGTCTAGATAGACAGACAACACGCTTCATGTACAGACAACAAGACAAGAAGAATGTAGAATCTAAGAAGAATTGAGAAGTAGGCCCAGGTTAACAACACGAAACTCAAAACCTCCGGTCAAAGGCAAGTCGAAGGTCAAAAGTCAAAGGTCAAGATAGAACGTAAGATAACATAATTTTGTAATACTTAGCCTGTAATGATATGTCAATTTGTTAAAATGTGTTGGCTTTAAAATATAATACATTGTAATTCTTTTTAAAGTTACCTATGTGACCAAAGGCTTTTTCTTTGAAAGAAAATCGCCACTTATTACTTATCAAAGTTGTAAATTGTAGACTTTAGGAGGCCGAGGCCAACAACCACTTCCTTAAAAAAATGGATCGGGCCGGAGACCGGAAATGATTCCAGCCTCTGCCAAGGGAAATTACTCTCCATTCTCCATAGATCTAGATCAAGGAGGCTACCCTTCATTCCTGAATCAGGGTACTTTCCTTGACTTTCATGTAGGCCTAATATCCTAGAGTGTAGTTCTACATGATATCATACAATAGTAACTGTCCTCTGGTATATCAAATAACAGACTTTACACAGTGGGTCAACAAGTCCTTTAGTGGACAGGGTAAGGCGTTGTTTTCAATTTGGGGTTTTTTTCCGTTGGAAGAGGCTAGCCGTACTACTACTAAACTACTTAAATGTCTTAAACTTAATTTTATTATGACGGCTAGACTGCTAGGCTAGCAGTACGGGTTGTCTAGCCGTACTTAGAATCTAAGTACGGCTAGACAGCTGGTCTAGCCTTACTTATTCTTAATATGATGGCTAGACTGACCATAAAAAAGGCCTACTACTAGTACTACTGAATTGTAAATAAATTTTTAATGGGAGTGTATACAGACCCGGTAACCGGGAACAAAGTCACAAAGTATACAGACCCGGTAAGAGTAAGGGAACTCTTTTGTGATTTCGGAGAGTT
>NW_004797934.1:59385-62192 GCF_000002075.1 Aplysia californica | reverse complement strand
ACACACACACACACACACACACACACACACACACTAGATTTCTACCGGGTCTGGGGGCTGAAACTTCTCGAATTCACAAAAGAGTTCCCCTACCGGGTCTGTATACTTCGTGACTTTGTTCCCGGTTACCGGGTCTGTATACACTTCGATTTTTAATTTGTAGTACCTTAACTTTCCTTAAGTATTAGTATTATTTGTATTTTAGACGAAACCAGGTGTCTTACACTTACGGACAGTGACGACAGTGTGCTTATATTTTAAACCAAACCTCCTGTTTTCTAATGTTAATAAAGGCAAAGGGCCTAAGATAAGTACGGCTAGACTGGGAGGCTTCTTGGCTAGCTGTATTTAAGTACGGCTTTATGGCTGAATTGTAAATGAAATTTTTAGTTTGCAAAGCCTAACGTATTTGTATTTCAGACAAAACCAAAAGATGCCTTACTGACTTGCATTATTTAAACCTGAATAACTTCTAGATCTAATGAGACTTGTGTACTCAACAGGTTCGAGTCGATAGGGCCAAACTTAGATCTAAGTACAGCTAGACGAGCCGTACAGTACGGCTAGCCACTTCGTTTTCCGTTTGTTAAGACTGGCAGTCTCCCATTAGGCAGATCTGCTCATTTTGGTATTTTTTAACTTTCCCTCCCATCTCACACTTAGAGCAGTTGTTCATTTTCTATTAAATTATTGATGCGCTGAACACGAATATCAACTTCATGTCCGTCGCAAATTAAAAGTTTTTGAAATATTTGATTGTTTTAATAGAGATAGTCTACGTTTTGGACCAAGGTAGCGTCAATTGACATGCCGTCAAACGCAGAAGGCGCATCTTCTGATCGGCTGCTAATTTTAGTAATGTGATGTCATCACTTCCTGGATACCCCACAGACTCCGTGTTTTCTGTAACATTTCGGATTTTCCTAGATCTAGATCTAGTACTCGGACATGATAGAAGATCGCTTAGTAGATCTAGATCTAGATCGTTGATGCTCAGAACAGTTAAGATTAAGAACGCTGATTCTTGAAATTGAAACACGGTAAATGCCAAGACAATAAACCACACAAAAATTGCCGTAAAGACGCTGGAGGATTAGATCTAGAAATCTAGATCTAGAATCCCGCACTCCTACATTCTTCATCACTAATATACATTTTTTAAAATAAACAACTACAAGCGCTCATATGACCTTAGCAGTTGCGAGCGCCGTAAAACCTTATACTATACATACAAACAACTGCAAAGCAACAAATTATAATTTATGGGACAAACTGTTGGTCAGTCGGGAGGATGGAGAAAAAAAAACAACGTCCGGGATCGGGATCGAACCGCTCATAAAATCATTGCATGACTTCAAACGCAGACGCGCTATCTATTCGGCTAACAGAACTTCAGACAGCGAAAGGTAGGTTAAGCTCAATGTATACATACATAGACACTTCCATCTTTGGTGCTATGCGGTTGGCTATACTTAGATGTAGTCTCGTGATCAGAGGGGTATCCTGCTCTGACGTAAAACAAGATGGGCGCCTTACCCTTGACACGGTGGCAATTGACTTTATTGATGCTGGTGTCAATTGCCATCGAGTGGGTAGTGTCCATTGCCACCGAGTGATGCAGTGTCAAGTATATGAAAACAACGCTCTATCTTTAGCTTTCTATTCATAATGGATAAGTTAGATCTCTAGATTTAGATCGAACCCCCTCTCATAAGTTGAGTAAGTCATTATAACGAGTAGTTACACTTATTCTGGGGTTCGAAAGGAAAATAGTATAGGTCAATTTCCAAATGTTTTGCTCTCAAATTCTTTTTACCTGCACAATGGTATTCAAAACTATCTTTCAACTTATTTTTATCAGCGAATATCAAAATTGCATAAATTCAAGCTCATTTGAAAGATTTTGTTTACAGTAAAATGAAAGTCTTGTTTCCTGGCTATCCTTTCGAGCTCCTCACATCTAAGTGGGTCAATTTGTTTTCTAATTTCATTGGACGAACATCTAGATTTACCGACTTCAACCTGGCATGTTTTGAATTAGACGTAGCCAAGCCTATGCTTCGGTGTAGGACCTGCACAGGCGATTCTAGAAGTAGGCCACAAATGCACACAAACTCAAGCAAAAATACGCTTCTTTTTATTATATATATATATATATATATCGGGGAACATAAATCCGGGGGACGAGGGTTAGGGGGAGAGAGAGACCCCCGCCCCCACACAACACAGGGGCATGCGTCGGAAGTTCACGAACGCAGAACACCGTGCACATACAGGCTAGATCTACTCACAAACACAAATAAGAGCTCCAATTTACTCAGTGGCAATTGACGCTGGCGTCAATTGTCACCGCATCCCTTGATGGCAATTGACACTACCTTGAACCAATCGGGGGGTTCCAGGGGACATGCGATTAAACGTAGAACGACGCAAGCTATTTTTAGGTAAGGCAGCCATCTTGTTTGACGTCAGACCAGGATACCCCTCAGATCACATGACTGCATCTAGATTTAAGTATATACAGCCAACCGCATGGCACAAAAGATGGAAGTGTCTATGTATATCAAGCTTAAATCTACTTCTCGCTGTTGGAAGTTCTGATGGCCGAATAGACAGTGCGTCTGCATTTGAAGTCATGCAATTATTTTATGAGCGGTGTGATCACGGTCCCAGGAAGTTGTTGGGGTTATTTTTGCTCTTCTCCTCCTCCCGACTGACCAACAGTTTGTACCACAGTTTATAATTTGTTGCTTTGTAGTTGTTGGGTTTTTTTAATGTATATTAGTGATGAAGAATGCAGGAGTGGG
>NW_004797934.1:44690-59285 GCF_000002075.1 Aplysia californica | reverse complement strand
CATGCACTAGATCTAGATTTCTAGATCTAATTCTCCAGCGTTTTTACGGCAATTTTCATGCGGTTTTATTGTCTTTGCGTTTACCGTGTTTCAATTTCAAGCATCAGCGTTCCTAATCTTACTGTTCTGAGCATCAAAGATCTAGATCTAAGCGATCTTCCATCATGTCCAAGTACTAGATCTAGGACATCCGAAATGTTACCGAAAGTACGTCATTCCTTGCGGTACCTCCACGGCCTTCTTAAAATAGTCTTTGGGTATCCCAGGAAGTGATGCCATCATATTACTAAAATTAGCAGCCAATCAGAAAGATGCGT
Organism: Aplysia californica; assembly: GCF_000002075.1. NCBI lineage: Eukaryota > Metazoa > Mollusca > Gastropoda > Aplysiida > Aplysiidae > Aplysia > Aplysia californica. Next base: position 58,968 of record NW_004797934.1, on the reverse strand, counting down.
CTTTTACGTTTAACGGCATGTTTCCAGGGGGGCCTGCTCCACTGGGATAAAAGAAAATCTGGGGGGGTTACAGGGGGCTTTTAACCCATAATTTGATATTTTACAAGTTAGATGTGAAATTTTCTTGAAAATAATTGATTTACGACAATTTTAGTGGCTTTATGCATGATCTGCAGCAAACAGTCTCCAGTTTGACCCCCGAAGCAGTACATCTGTGTGAGGGAGTGAAAGTAAAAATTTACCCATGCGACTAAACATAGAACAACACAAACTATTTTTAGGTAAGGCAGCCATCTTCTGTGACGTCAGACCGGGATACCCTTCCAATCACGTGACTAGGCCTACATGATCCAAACATAGCTAACCGCATGGCGCCAGAGGCCATCGTATGTACCTACCATGGCACGACGTTTGGTGCAATGTTTTTCCAGGAGACCAGTAATATGATATGATGCAGTGCTCCCATGATGCTGCTGCTTATCTCCTGCGCATTCTTCATCGGGCGCGGGGGGGGAGGTAATCTCCGGGCGTCTCTGCGGCAATTTTAGCGCGTTATTGTCTTTGCCTTTACCGTGTTTCAATTTCAAGCATCAGCGTTCTTACTGTTCTGGGCATCAACGATCTAAGCGTACTTCTATCACCAGAGCATGGCTGACACGCTGCAGTTACCCGCAAGTGTGAAATTTTAGCGTGCGTAACGCATCGATACGGATAATAGGTCAAGCCACTGACCCAACATGTCGTCCCATGCAGTATCTCCAAAGATCGTGTAGTGTGTAGTGTAGTAGAGAATCTTTGGTAACTCCACGGCCTTATAAAATAGTCTGTGGGTATCCCAGGAAGTGATGACATTACATTACTAAAATTAGCAGCCAATCAGGATGATGCGGTGTTCTACGTTTAGTCGCATGTGATCTAAATGGCATGGGCATGGAAGGTAAAATTACCCCTTTGGAGTGAGCCCTGGCCTCCTGTCGATGTTACCAATACCATGCCCCTCTGCCTGAGCTCCTGAGAGACTTAGCTAGATATTTCCAACATTCATGTGATCGTCAGAATCACATTGACATTACAGCATATAATATAATATAGGCCGGCTCTATTTCTCCGAACGCTCAGGGAAAATAAACTTGAACTCTGTTTCTCCGAACGGTTTCCACTCTCGAGATTTTTTTAGACTTTGCGAATGGAGTGGCTCTCGTGCACACGTGTGTGTGTGTGTGTGAGTTCGTGTGCATGTATGAGTGAGTGTTGGTGTGTGTGTGTGTGCGTGTGTGTGTGTGTATGTTATAAAGTGTGAACGAGGCATGGAGGGATTTTATCTTTGTTTACATGAAGGATTTTAGTGTTTGCTTTAGGGGTGACTTCTCGCAGTACCTTTTGAAGGCATTTTCAAATGAAATATACTAGTCCGGGAACGTTGCCCCAACCACATCTGAAGCATCTGAATATTCAGACATTTAAAAATCTCTTGATCTAGATCTAACTCTAGAAATTGAATTCGATGCAAAAAATGCTTCTTCCCAGTCTTCACAGAATGGCAGAATGAAAGATGACGCCTAAATCTCGCAAATAACCAAAACATCTCGAGAACGGAAACCGTTAGGACAAATAGAGATCAAGTTTATTTTCCCGAGCGTTCGGAGAAATAGTCACTTTGTATGATATATATTCTAGTTGGGGCAACTTCGACAGGTTTGTGTAGTGCGGCAAAAGTAATCGATACTGCTCCCGCCTTTATGAAAGAACACAGACCATCTTGGTCTAGATTCTAGTCTTGTAAAGCAGCCTATCTACTTCTTGATTATTTTGTTCTTTACGCTATTTGCATTCCGAATTTTCAACCAATCGCTATTTTGTGGCATGGCATACCCTCAATTAGGGCAACTTCGACAGGGGTTGGTGCAGATTAAAATCGACCGCCCGCATGGGGCAACTTCAACAGGGGCTGTGGGCAACTTCGACAGGAGGCGGATCTTCAACAGTATTGGCTCTTATTCAACTTACTGTGTGTGTCGTCGTCCCCCCCCCCCCCCCCCCGCTCTCTCTGTCTCTGTCTCTCTGTCTCTCTCTCTTTCTCTCTCTCTCTCTCTCCTCTCTCTCTCTCTCTCTCAAATCATTTCTCTGCTGAATTCTCTTTCTATTTCGTTTGTTATACACAACTGATAAATATTTTCCTGCAGGAAAAACGGTGTGTATAAGAAAGTAAATGACGGATGAAGTACCGATTTTTTTCTTCAAGAGCGAAAAGTACATGGTGACGGAGCGCCAACATCGGATGGGAGTTTTCTGGAGCATTTTGACTAAAAATAGAAACAAGTGGAACCCTAAGAGGCACAGGTTTTATTTTTAGATAGAATCAAATGTGCAACGAATAAAAGTGGGCTTTGATAATTCCATGACACGGGTCAAGTGATACGCAAAAGCCAAGTCTAGGTTGAGACGGTAGAAGTTGTCCCGTGGCCGAATTTTCCCAAACCTACCCTAGCCATCATTCTTTTATAATTACTATTCTTACTATGGTGAAAATGATAGCAAGCTTTATACTTTGTAAAGAGATTAATTGAATTCTTGTTGTCATAAATAAGGTTTTTTTACTTCAAGAGCTAATGCAGTTCTATGAAAATGTAAAATGCTTCATGAACATTGATGGTATGGAAGATTTTTGTCTTTTAATGTTTTCTGAAAGCCTGAGGTTTACTGAAATATTTCATCTTGGGAAAACTTTTTTTTTTCTTTCAGCATCTGACTCCATTAGAATTGAGGAGGGAGAAAGAGACAATGTCTTTTCTGAGACAAAGCAGGAAGGTGTTGAGCTCAGTGACTCACTGTGTATCTCAGTACTTAGCTGGGTCAAGCGTTGCTGTCAACACAGCCAGACCAACAGTTTTATCCACGTTTAGCACACTTTGCCACAGACTGCAGCACCCCGTACAAGCACTGGCCGCACAGCCAAGTCATAATGGTCAGCATAGTAAGTGTTTGGACTAAGCAAAGCTTGGTTGGTGGCAGCTGAATGCTGCCTGCTCCTTCTATTTCTTTTCAGTGTTTCTCTCCGCTAAATCTCATCTGTTCCTTGAAAAATGTCGTTGTTATGTGATTTTAATATAAGCTACAACTGAAATGCAATACAACAGAGTCCACTTTAACTGAAATGTGTGGTACTGCTGGATTTTCTTTGGTTTAGCGGGATTTTCAGTTTAAAGAGGGTTGTACCAGTAGTGATGACTGTCGACAAGGTAGAGTTGGAATGCCATGCTTACAGCAAGTTCCATTTTTTAAAAACTTTTTCACTCATCTACCTCTTTCAGTAACTGTACTTTGAGCTGTAGGCTGTACATATTGTGTTTTGCATTTAACATTGTCAGCTTGCTTATTCTGCCAAACAGTCACAAAGAGCAAATGAAAGAGTAGATGGAGAAGTGAGAAAGAAAGCCCAGTGCCAGTGACATCACGAAACACACCAAGTGTCGTCACAAGCTAATGTGTAGGACCAATGTGAACCAACTAGGCAGAGAACAACAGGCCATGACCAACTGAAGGTCTCACGATAAATGTGCATTTGCTGTCCTTGCGTCATTAGGCTTAAATGCAGTGAGGAGGCTTAATGAAGAACTGACGAATTTAGGCAAGCAGTACTTTGGCAATGCCTCTTTCTTGTCGGCAATCAACACACATGTGCTCTTGTGTCTCTTTCTTCCCTTTTGCCACCCTGAAGCACATATGACTTGATGATTTGCATAACTTTAGGGTTTCTAGTGAATATTTAGATGATATAATCGCCGAAATTCTTTTTGGTTAGAAGTGGAGCGGTTGACGATAATCTATTCTTCGGCACTTATATGACCTTATTGTGTTGCAAGTGCCGTAAAACTCTTACTTAAACTAAACTAAGAAGTGGAGCGTTTTAGGTATTCTATAGTTTTTTGTCAAAGACAAAAAAGGGCAAATCCGTGATTTTAAAAAAAAGAAATTTTTATCTACCCTTGTTTTTCAAGTGTCCATATCTCCACTGTATTTCCAATATTTCAAACATGTCTTTTTTGTGTCCTCGTGTGTTTAAAAATATCTGTTGATTGTATTTGCTTTGGTGTTTTTTTAACTGCATTTGTTTTGTATAATATAAAGATTTGCTTATCAAGTACTTTGGGGTGCTGTTGATGGGTAGATTTTTTTAGTCTTGTTTAGTGGACTGAAAGAAGTATGATGCATTTTGGGTTTATTCTTCTGAAGAGGGATATTATTGACAGTTCCTTTTAGATTCTTTCTTTTATTTAATGCCTCCGTACTCTTATTTCTCTTCTCTCACTTGCAAAACTCCATTGCTTCTGTTTTATATCTATAGGCATTTGGAGCCAATATCCATTCAAAATTGAATCCTGTAAAAGTTTAATAGGTTGTCCTCCTCACAAGTAAAAAGAAAATGTTTGCTGACCCTGTCTATATTTGTGCAATGTATTCAATTGTAGTTCTAGGGTGGTGGTTTGTGTTTGCTGAGATGCGGTCTGCCTCTTCTTCTCCTTTTCAATCTTACTATTGCCTTTTTGTCTTCCAAACTTCCTAATGAATGCAGGTTACAAATGCGATCTGTTGCACAAAAGCATGCTGTTTGAATCCATGTGGGGTCCACATTATTTTTTCTCATGGGGCCCCTAATATTATTTCCCTAAAAAGACTTGTTTTTTAAAGGAAATTATTTCCTCTTTAAAACAAGTCTTTTTATTGAAATGTGGTTATACACTAGTTATTAAGTTGTCGTGGTTATACACTAGTTATTAAGTTGTCGCGGTTTATACACTAGTTATTAAGTTGTCGCGATTAATTTAATAGCCCTCCCCCCATTGCTCAATGCCATTGTTTTGAAAACACCAATTTCACTGTTAAATCTGGCCCAAAATAGAAAGCAGGAAGGTGTGTTTTATATACTGTACCGGTATACATCATAGCCATGGAAGTTGGTTCATATAGTGCCTGTGAGTTTTTTAAATACTGTATCTATTTTTCAGGTGCGCTGATATCAAGGTCTCTATTGCAGAATATTAGACGCTGTGAATTTGCTCCTCAGAGATCAATCTCCTTAGAGTACATGCACAGAAAAGGTAAGCTGCAGCTTTGTAAAGTACCTTTTCAAAGGTTATGAGTCAAAGCTTGTCACTCTCTTGAATTCAGCACTGCCGATGTTGTGATCTCTGTTGAATTGAGTAACCTTATAGCCATATACAGAGATGCCAACCAGTACGATTTTACGTATTTTAGTACGATTTTTTGCCCAAAATACGCGAATACGACTTTTCAGGAAAAAATACGCATCCTGGAATGCGAAAAATACGAGATTCAGCTTGGGCGAGTAAACCTAATTATCTCAAGTCCCATCTTTTAAAATAGTATCAGTATCGCAGAACTGGAATATTTGAAAACAAAGTCCGATACAGTCAGTAAGTTCATTTTAGCCGGTCGTCATCGTGATATTATATTCGTTCAGCTTTTCCCCGTCCGGGGAGTACGTTTCACTTTCACGCGTATAGGCAGCTATGGCGGCAGGCGGAAGCGTATGTGACACCGAGGTTTGATTGGGAAAATCAAGATCTACTTTCGCTTTCACCAAGAAGTTTGCCAGCAGTTGTCTGATAACGCAACATTTGTGGCATGCAGGTTGTGCAGTATAAACGCAATGTCGCCGTGCAAATAAAATGTAATAAACACTCGGACTCGTCGCTTTGGCTGTTGCTTGTGGAAAGAAAAAAAAAGAAAAGAAAATACAAGCATCGTCCGATTTTTAGATTGTCTGGCTCGCCATCGTGACCGGTCACTGAACCTGAGCACATTCATAAAAAAATGCGGCATCGTGTGAGTAAAGACCGTCTTTGGTGGGAGTAATGGACGCTGCGAAGTATATGACTACAGAATAGGGGAGAAGATTATTGATTTTTTGGGGTTTAAGGCAACACCAGAGGACAAAAACTTGGAAGCGCATTTCAGAATTTTGATTAGAGCTTTCTGCTAAGCGCGCGTTGGTGCAGGCCGTGTGCGGAATCGGGACCCCTCATACTTTGCAGGTCTGTGTTATTGAAATAAAGTGTTCGCGTTTCATTTGATGGGTGGAAGTAATTATACCTACTGGGATGGGTGATAGTAAATTATACCTACATCTACTTGGATGGGTGATAGTAAATTGTACCTACGGTGTATGTTGTAGCTTTCTGTTCAAGACTGGCAGATTTTCAGTGTCACTGCGTCTTGCCCTCCCACAGTTGTTACAACTCTCACAGTGCACGGGTCTACTTGAGCCTTTCAAGTTATTGCTGTTCTCTGAGTTTGAGCAATAATTTGAGTCTGTCAGTTCATAAATGAATCATGACACCCGGACTGGTTCTTGATAGTCGAAATTCTTGTTCTAGGCCCTTCCGAACTCTCAAAGCAGGATTTATTTTTTATATAATAATGAGAGGAAAATATATAACAGATTGAAATACTTAAGTCAAACAAGACCCCTGTACAACATTGAACACTGACATGTTGTTGACTGCATACATATATATTGTAAGCGTTTGTGCTCCCTTTTTCGTGCTGGTGAGCTAGTAATTTTTACTATTACTAGTTGGTCGGTCGTGGGGAATACACATTTTCCCCTGAAAATACACATTTTCATATTTCCCAATACTCATTTCGGTTTTCTGTGGTTGGCATCTCTGCATATATGTCACAACAGGATGGACTCAGAAGTGTGTCAATTTTGGGGCAGATGGAGCTATTGATTCTGTGGAACTTGGATTCAATTAAATTGAAGGCCACGCCAGACAACTTCGCTGAATCCGAGTTCCACTGTATCATCTTAAAGCTTGTTTTTGTCTTGCTTTTGATGAAAAAAATCTTTAGGGAGATAAAATACTCGAAAAAAATTGCAGTCAAGCTTGAGAGTCCTTAGACACTGCAAATCTGCTTTTTCTTTGTGTCTTTGATCACCATTTTTCAATAACATCCGCATAGAAATGTCTTTTTAAAGAGACAAAAGGTGTTGAGCCAAAAAAAGAAAAGAAAAATGGGTTAAAATTGTCCAACGGGTGGAAAAATGTTGGTTCTTCGATTTCATTATATTATTTTGAAGAGAACCTGATTTCACCGCAGTGCCACACATATATGAATGTAAGGTGGAGCTGCCATGAGAAGGCTTATAAATTACTACAAAGTAAACAATACTGTGTCATTTATAGCTACACTGTAAGTACATGTAATCACATATTCATGAACTTTTTGATTGGCTTTTAATTTTAAGTGAAGTTTTTCTTTATCTGAAAGTGTCACATTTGATAATGTTCTTTTTCTACAACGTCTTGAAGAAGATTTAAGTGTGAACCAGTGACGGAGTGCTTTCAATTAAATGCAATCTGTGATCTGCCCCCATCTGGGTTTTTCGTCATCATTGTATTACAATTGTCCTAGTCTCTACATGGTAAAAACGTGACAATTAACATGTAGACTAGCTACACGATTATGAATTGAGCTTCATTATACGGTCTATTACACTCAAAGCAAAATTGAAGGAACACGGAAATCTTTTCGTTGTGTAAGATAAAAAATTTTGCTCTGTGGGTGTTTTAAATATAAAGAATTGACACGGAAGAAAACATTCTGAACCATAGGCTGTACCCTTAACGACACTGACAATAGATTTGATTCCTTACGATTTGAACTTTTCCAAAAGCAATATCAGTATTCAAAATGTGTTTTTGGAATTTCAGAAAATGGACACAGTGGACTGGTTAGTGTCGATGGAAGTCTCAAATGATGTGCACCGTTCTTATGTTCCTTTAATTTTATTTGGGTTTTGATTCTTGCAACAGTACAGAATTTAGAAGGGAAAAAAATGCAACTTGACTAGGTTCTAGCTCAAAGTGGTGATAGTTTCTTCCAATCAGATACCAAACAGTCTGATACAGGGTACCACTGATAAAACTGATGTCTTTCTTGATCTGCTATTTCTTCTATGGTTTTTAACCACTTTTGAGTGCTAAGTGATTGTTTTTGTGTTATTGTACTTTCTCTTTTACCTTTACTCAGTAATGAATGACTCTGGTGGAGTCTGTTCCTTCTACTTTTTCACTTTTGTCCGAGTTTCATAATGTGTGGCTGTTCTGTACTGAAACCTGACCACAGGCCGCAAATGATGTGCTACTCGGTGTACAGCACATTTTTCTTGAACTTCACACTTATGAGTCTTTTCCACTTTTTCTATTCTCCTACACATTGTACGACTTTAAGTTCAAAAGTCCCCTTGATTGTTTATGTCCTCCCAGGACTCTACAAGAAGGAAAGAAGGAAGAAGAATTCTCCTCTGGAAGGAAGACCCCAACTAAAAGGAGTGGTTCTGAAGACTCTGATCAAGAAACCCAAGAAGCCGAACTCTGCCAACAGGAAGTGCGTGAAGCTGCGTCTGAGCACGGGGAAGGAGGCCATCGCGTACGTGCCCGGGGAGGGTCACAACCTGCAGGAGCACAACATTGTCCTGGTGCAGGGCGGCAAGCTGCAGGACACGCCAGGGGTCAAGCTCGTCTGTATCCGAGGCAAATACGATTTGCCGCTGGTGAAGAAGAAATTGTAAAGAGACAGCAGAGATATATTATTATATGTGTCACAGCGTGGTGGAATCGGGCGCTCGCCAATTTTGGGCTTGTGGAACGATTGGTATCAACTAAAAGCTTATTCATTTGCCGTACTTTCAATGAAAAAAATACCCATCTATCTTGAATTCCATAACTTGAGAGTCCTTTAAAGGTGAAAAATAACATATTTTGTGCCTTTCATCCCCGTTTTTCAGTCAAATTCACACGAAAATGTGTTTTATATGAACATAAAAGGTGTTGAGCCAAAAAACAAAATTTCAAGAAAAATTTCCAAACTGGCAGAAAAATGCTAGTTTCTTCGATTTCAGTATTTTGACGTGCGCCTGATTTCACCACGATGCCTCACATATATAGAGCGACATATCGCGCCCTTGGAATGGCAGGGTTATAACTCCACATTCTGCGAGACCTGAGTTACACACGACACATTACTGACACAGATGCCCTGTACACTGTGTCAAAGTTCAAAGGCTCGAGATAATTCTGACCTGCATTCTTATTTGGTTTTGACGTTCAACAAATAAGTAGTAGTAAAAACATTTTATTTTGTAAGAGTGTGAATCTTTGAGTCCCATTTTCCTAAAACTATACATCATGAGATTACAACCCTGTCATTCTAAGGGCACAATATGTACACAGAGCGTTGCTTGAGAAGAAGAAATTATAATGGAAGAGCCGAGGTATGTCTATATCTACATATGAAGTGTGCGCAAAAGAAATTGTAGAGAAAGAGCCCGTGAGATATATTAGACTGTCCCCGTCGTTTTATGCAAGAAAAATTTTGAAATTATGCAAACTGAGCCCAAAAATGTGAAATTATGCGATTCTGTTAATTTTACCAAAGAATGATAAAGGAAAATAATCAGAAATTATGCTCAGAATTATCAAATTTTGCTAAATTATGCGGGGTGCATAAAACCACAGGGACAGATTAGATAGTGTATGTTCTAATTGTGGATCTGGAAGACATGGGTCAACTCTTTTGTTGAGAAAGGAATTTTTCCATGATGTATGGTTTGTTTGATGAAGGTGCGGTGAAGAATATGTAAATGGTTCCATCGAACTTGAACAGTTCTACGTGAGGAATGGCAGTGTGATTGAAGTTCCTATTTTTTGGTACTGTTATAAGGATTTTGTTCAAGTTAAAAAGTGACTAAACATCACTTTTCTTTTTCTCTATTCATATGCACGAAGGTGAATGTTTTCAGCCGGTCCATTGTAAATGTAAAATCTGTACGGATAATAATACTTTGTTTTGTGTATGCTTGGAAATGGTTTAGTCGTGCAAGCTACGTGATTAAATGAAGGCTGTTTTCTGCATACTGTTATTTGGTGTATCCTTAACTTGTCCTCCAATGTGTGTTGCTTCAGTCTATACTGCTTTTACTTTTACATTGTTGGTGTACTTGTCTTTGCCTCTATATGTCACTCCCGTGTGGTTCCATAGACTGTATTGTTTGAGTCTGGTCTCAGGGGCGGGTGAGGAGGGTATTATTTCTCTGTCTGTCTCTCTCTCTCTCTCTCTCTCTCTCTCTCTCTCTCTTTCTTTCTTTCTTTCTCTCCTTCCTTTTCTGTCTCTCTGTCTTGCTCCTCCCCCACCACCCCACCACCCTTTTCCCCTCCTTCCCAGACTGGCATCTGTGCTGCAGCGGCTTGGCACTTTGGCGCCCGGCAGGCACCGGAGATCCACCTCGTTCGGAGGTGCTGATTCCCTGGGCCCCGATTCGGTACCGAAAGTGATAATGAAAGTGGGTGGTTTGCAGGTGCTTTGGTGTGGTCCTTTCAAAAATCTATTGTTTTATCTCCCCTCCTTCTTTTTTAAGTTTGATACTCCCTTGTAACACCTCTAATCTTCTGGCGTTCATATGACCTTATGCAGTTAGTTGCGAGTGCTGTAAAACCTCTACTAAAACAAAACAAAACTTTGGCATCACACACAGGAGACCTGAGTTTTATTTCATAATGTGAATTTTTATCGAGTGTATCGTCTGTCTTCCTGCTGGGGTGTTGCAGTCCTCTCAACTCAGGTTGGCCGTGACAAACACGGTTAAAGCCTTCCTCCCAGTCCCAGGTTATACAAATTGTGTTGATGGGGGCATGAATGAAAACACCTACTAAGTGGGTGGTTAGCGAGTGCTCTGGTGTGGTTTGCTCCTTCTTTCCTATCGAATATCTGTTGTCCTTATCTCTCCTCCTTTTTTGTGTATGTTACTCTCTTGCAATACATCTATTCTTCGGCACTTATATAACCTTATTGTGTTGCAAGTGCCGTAAAACTTTTACTAAAACTAAAAAGCTAAAAACACGTGGGTTTTTTTAATGTAACCTTCCTCTCCCAACAAGAAAAAGATTGTTGTGTTTCAGCAGTGTCATGTCAGAATCAGTTCTCGTAATAACCTAATGTTAAGGAAAAAAAATCTTGGAAACAGAAAAGTGGGAAGACTTAGAAATTGAAATAACATCTAGAGGCTAGCCCAGGAAAGACAAAGGTAGAAAGTGCTTGTTCGTGGTCTGTACCCTGGTGCAGAAGACTTAGAAATTGAAATAACATCTAGAGGCTAGCCCAGGAAAGACAAAGGTAGAAAGTGCTTGTTCGTGGTCTGTACCCTGGTGCAGGGTGAGAAAGGCAATGATGATGTATATTGATATTGATAATGTGTTCAAAGTGCATAAGTAATAATGGCGGATGAGAGCTTGTTTTTGAACTCACTTGAGTTGATCTTTGGTGGACTTCGGATGAGTTGATCCTTTTTTCACTCCCTCAACGGCATCAACTCATCCGTAGTCAACTACAACTAATGGAACAGATCAAATCAAAAGTCGTCAAATCACCAAAAAATCACTCACATTTGCTTTTTTGTTATTTTGAAAAATTTGTTCAAGGAGGGGGGTTTGTAATTTACTAAATTTATTGTTTTTGTATTGTTTTGCATTCACCCTCTACATAAATTTTCTTGTATTGTTCTGGAAAAGCTGTGCTCTGTTAGGCCTCAGGTTTGAGTAACCTGAGTCATTTGTTTAAGGTTACCACTTTAAGAAAGTACCAGATGGACATATGTAGTGTAGCTGTCGCATGCAGGAGACCCGAATTCAATTTCTGAGTGGGGAGGACATTTTTATCGAGTATCTCAGTGTTTCTGCTGGGATATTGTACATTTATTCCTCTCAGCCTGGGCTGGCCCTGACAGGCAAGGTCGGAAGCCAGCCTCTTTAATGATCTAAATGATATCAATAGTGGTGTAAAAACAAACTCGTTAAAAATAAAGTACCAGTACTAAAAGGACATTGCCATTTATTTTCCTGAAGTAGCCTCGTGGTCAAATTATAGTAACGTCGTGGTCCGTTGATTCTACTGTGGTAGCATCATAATCGAATTATTCTCCTGTAAAAAGCCTTGCGCTCAGGTTATTCTTCAGTAATAATAGTACATCATGTATAAGAAGTAGCCTCGTGGTCAGAACCATGGTCGAGTCGTCGTACCGTCCTCTGTGGTCGGCACGTCTGGGAGCGTCTGATTACCCTGCTGGGAACCTGGTGGTCAAGTACACCTTGCCGTTCGTCTTGAACATGTCCTGCATTTTATAGAAGCCCAGAGTCTTGCATTCATCCAGGGTTTTCCCGCCGTACACCAGGACCTGCTGACATTCGAGGGTACCCCAAACCCCTCTCAGTATTTGCTTCAGATGCCACACCGTGTAGTCAGACTGAACCACTGGTCTATATTCCTTGCAGCCATTATTCAAATTCAGCACCAGTATCTGATATTTTGGGTTTGTGGGCACGATTTTCCCTTTGCATTTAGCAGGTTTTTGGGCTTTAGAGTTGGTGGAGTGTGGTAAGTTTTCTACTTTTACGCTTCCGATAACTTGACCGCCATCAACAAGCTTTTGGACTTGGGTACCGTTTCCGAAATCCTTGAAAGTTGCACTCACAACGTCAGAAACATTGTTGCCTTGCATTACTCCAGCTTTGATGACCAAACCATGTTTGGGTTGTTTGCAGTCATGGTCGCTCTCAAGACTCATGCTTAGTAGAGAGTTTCCCCTCGACCCGTAGAACCCACTGTCTGGAGACCATTTGCTTCCCTCTTTGTCTCGCTTATTCATTGCAGTATTCATAATTTTAAATGTTGTAGATCAACCGAACTTGTGAATGGAGGTGGTCACTGGTAGGTTCTATTTCTTTAGCCTCCCTTTGTTTAACACCAAGGACCGCTCTTGTGTAGAACTTAGGAGAAGTGTTTCTCTGTGTAACTCAAAACTTCTGTTGATCTGAGGAATAGAGTAATGAAACGGTTTTAAACGGGAAAGAAAATAAGTTTCCCGTGGGTTTTTTGTTTGTTTGTTGGGGTGTTTTTGTTTTTTGTTGTTGTTTTGATTTGTTTTTTGTTTGTTGTTGTTTGTTTGTTGTTGTCTTTGTTGTTGGTTGTTGTTTTTGTTTGTTTGTTTTTTTGGGGGGTGCTGCATCTAAACCTGAAAAACCCAACTCTACCGTTATTTTTTTTTTAATGCGGCTGTTCCACAGATTTCGGGTCTGGCAGACTTCACTGTAAGATCCCAATGATTTTTGTTCCCTCGTTGGTTGAATATCGACACTGCACCACTTCAACTTTGACTGGTGGCATTGTGTGCAGACCTCATCATTATATTATAACTTTACGTTGAAGCCTGTAGGCCGAAGTGGCAAGACAAGCTGCTCCTTAATTAGTGATTGGTTAATTACGTTAAAAGTTTCTGTGCATTTCATGTTCTCTAATAGTATGCCAGTACAACAAGTATAATCAAAACACATACATTTAGGTAGAGAGATAGATAGATAGATATAGCGTGCGCTACACACACACACACTCAAACAAAAAGACACACACATATATATATATATACATATATGAACACCCATTATACCGTACTAATGTATTATATACTTGTGTCCTAGTACAAATGTATAGAAATTAGAATGCACAGGCCTAGGTGTAAAATAATATTACTATATAAATAGAGATACACAATGCAAACTGTTACAGGCACACATTCAATCACACAAACACACACACACACACACACACACACACACACACCCGCAGGGAGAGAGATTTAGAAGCTAAATTTAATTATTGCCTCGTTATCTGGACGAATTTTGATTTCACATTATTTGATCACATTCTTTAACTTTAAGGAAAAAAACCACCATCAGAGGTGTTTTAGAAATGCTTTTAAACGTAGAAGATACGAGTGGGAATAAATCAGTTACTACACGACGTAATCCTCCGCTATTTAACCTCACCACAAGTAGTAAATAGTAGGCCCCTACCCTGGGGGCTCTCATGGCCTAGAAGTTAAGGTGTTCGCCTCTCATTCAAAGGTCCCGGCTTCGAATCCGGGTAACGACCGGAAAATTTTCTTCTCTAAAATTGTCTCCTTTCCTGCTCTTGAGCACTGTTCTGTCGTCTGCTTTCGTCTCCACTTTCTGCCCCCACCCCCTCACCTCCTTTTCCCCCTCTCCTGGGCTGCTGACTCTTTCTGCAGCCTTTCTACTACTACTGCTATTCCTTCTTACTGCTGTCTTTCAGCCACACTCCTGATCTTCTGGTGGGAAAGACCTACACCTAGCCTTCTCGGACAAGGGCGAAAAATCACAGATGTCCTGTGTGCAAGTTG
>NW_004797934.1:42851-44590 GCF_000002075.1 Aplysia californica | reverse complement strand
GGTTTTTCTTCTTCTCTGCCCTCTCCTCTGCAGAGTGGTTCAACTTATAGTGTTGTGTTGGGGCGAGTGTCGTGTCTTGTGTGGGAGAAAAATTGAATTTTCCCTTCTCGCACACGGGGCGCAATCCCCCTGTGCTCTCGTCACAATTGTCCCCTTGTTAAATTTCCCCCTGCTTGTCCAAAAACGATAAGAGAAAGTTTTGGTTTCCCCCCGCGCAAAATTCGAAATTTTTTTCCAACTAAAAAAATTTTTTATTGTGCTGGGGCGTTTTTAGGCTTATATATCGATTGGGAGGGTCTTATAACCTTTCCCCCCCCCCCCCACCCACCCCCTCGAAGGGCCCCTGCCCTATTAATATGAATGTACCGTAGTGTTCGTGACGACTCACAAAAAAAGTATGCATGTACACATGCATTGTAGGCCTACATAATAATATACTCGAATTATAATTATAATGTGGAACGGATAATACTTAATAATATAATGAATGGATTCACAGTAGTGCCGATATTTAGAAAATATGTTTGATATTTTTTTTAAACAAGCGTGAAAAGTATTCAGTAATTAACTCACCGATAACGAGAATGAGAAAACAGCGAGAGAGGACGGTATGTAGTTTTCAGATGACGAATGAATCTCTGTTTCTGTCAGTTCTGCAAGCAGTGATCATATCATATCATTTGAAATGAAGCTTCGAAATTTTGCGGGGCCTTCTTAAATATGCCTGTTGGCCTAAGCAGGAAGAAGAAGAAAAAAACGTTTATTCTTAGGAATGACATGCTATTGTGGGGGAATTCCCGTTTTCTGCCACAACCCGAGACCACAGAATTCTACACTAAGTGTAGAATTCTGTGCCCGAGACCTAATAATAAGCACGCCTCGCCCTACACGTGGCAAGCTCACGAGGTGGGTTGATCCCATACAGGAAATCATTATTGTGTGTGTGTGGGGGGGGGGGGTTGATTTGTTTTTCATGCGGAAGAAATGACGCACTACGGGGTATTTTCAGGAAAGGGCCGATCGATCTAAGAATTTTTATGTGTGTGTTTTGTGACATGTGCCCGACTGTCTTTCGGAACCTTTAATTTTTCAGTCTTCTGTTTGTGGGCGTTGGCAGGTGCTCTGGCGCGCATTGCTCCTTCTATAAATTTCTATCAACCAGAATTCGTTCTTATCGTTCCTTTTTCTTTTTGTGTTGGTTACGTTTGTGTAACAACGCGGATAACTGATGGGTCCTCTGGGGTGGTTTGCTCCTTCTTCCCTCAAACATACATCTATCGTCCTTATTATCTCCTCCCTTTTTTTTTTTTTCATTTGTTACTCTCTTGTAACGTCTCTGATATGTGGCACTTATATAACATAATATGTGTGTTGCAAGTGCCGTGAAACACTTACTAAAACAATCTTGTAACACCTCTAATCATCGGTATTTTTATATTACCTAGTTGTATTGCAAGTGCCGTAAAACTCTTACTGACAAGAAATACTAATCTTCTGCTGCTCCATCCCAGCCCTTTTACAGTCGTCCCCTTATACAAAAAAGAAAATTGCTCTTCACCTCTATTGCACTGACACAACCAGTGCGCGCACGCATGCACACACACACACACACACACACACACACACACACACACACACACACACACACACACACACACACACACACAAACACCCACACACACAGATACGTATGTATGTATGTGTGTTTGTATGTATATATATATATGCAGATAGATAGA